>NW_026712215.1:0-39178 GCF_030504385.1 Musca domestica
AAAAAGTTTTTAGGTTTTAGTATTTCTGGCAATCTAAAATCTAGTGTTCACACCAAACATTGGTCATTTCGGGGCAATTCTTTATACAAAAGATTTCAGAACCTTTGGCACATATTTCCATACAAGAAGTATAATTTTTGAAACGCACACTATTTACAACATCTAAGTGCACTCTGGTAATAATATATCGAATCTTAAAAAATCTGAACTTCTGAAACAATTTTACTCCCGGTACAGAGAGATCCAAACGGTGTTTGGAAATGTATCAAAATGATCAAAGGAACCAAACAGTAAAAAGTATTAACAATTGATAATTGATAAGGTAATATAAACATTCTGTATAGTTTTAAAGAAATTAAACCAGTTTCAATTAAAAAGTACTACTTAAGTACATACCAAGCAATGAGCGACTTTGCAAAATGTCCTATAAATCCAGACCTAATATATTTCCGTAATTGTATTCTTTTCTTACCGGTTTTCTTCTCTCGTAAATCAAATTCTCTTTTTGGACGTTCAATTTGCCCCTATAACCCACTTATCGAACTATCCACCTCAACAAAATGCCTCCATTTTTAGTTGCATTCAACCGTAACGTAAAAGAGAATTAGAGCTAAAAATTCCTTCACTCGCCAAAGCACTTCAAACGGCAAGCAAAGACATAAGGCCACCACCACCGATAAACGCTAACAAAATCAACAACGCCAAGACATTGCAAACCAAATACGGCTGTGACATTTGCGAAGTGTTCTTCGAAGAAGATGGTCATAAATTACAAATAACATCATCATCTACCGATGGCGAACAGAAAAAAATGGAAAAAGGCGTTGTAAATTCTCATTGAATTCACGCCCACGAACAGAGAAAATGGATGGGCAAAAACAAAAACTAAACGCCATAGGTAAGTATCTAGAAGCGTTATGCTTGACATAGTTCTGAGTAAATCCACAATTTGGCTCTCGGAAAGTTGAAAACATCCTGATGTAATGGATGACTAGGAAAACTCTTTCGATTTAAACCAAAGTGGAAATAGACATAAACCTTTAAAGAGGGAATATTTGGTCTTTGTTTATATTTTCCAATTATAAATATGTATTTTCGGAAACGTGTTTATGATATGACTCTAATTCACAGTTTTTGTTATGTTATTTATATTAGATTTTATATATATATTTCGTATACTCTTATGCCCGAAATTAATACAGATGTTTCGAAAAATATAGGTTCAAAATAACTTTTAATAAAAAGAACATGTTAACCAGAAGAAAGCTTTAGAAAAAACTTCATCTCTCTTCAATCGCTATAAGAAATTTGAACATAAGAAAGGCATTACTAACCTCTGCTTCCTGTACCAAAACTCATGGATGGTGTGGAATACATAATACGGTTGAAGGCGACTTGAAGCCAACTGACCATCCAATACGATTTTGCTTCACTTAGTGGACCTATGATCCACATAGAATAGATGGCTTTTTTGCAAAAAAATAATAATAAATAAAAATAAATAAATAAAAAATAAATAAATAATATTAATAAAAAAAAATAAAAAACAAGTAAGCAAAGGCAATAGTCGTGCGGGGCCGAATATGTTATACCCTTCAACACTACAATATGTTAGAAGCCCCCTTATGTCCAAATCCATTTTGGAAGATTTCGCTTTTAAAATTAGGATTTTGACTAGGGACATTTGCCAAATATTTATGCACTCCGTCGGGCTGTTAGTTGTTGTGGTCCATTTTACAGCTAAATATAATCCAATGGTCATCCGAAATGCTAGAATCCTTCCCTGTCCTTAATTTTCTTCATTTCTGTTTTTGGTTAATTTGAAACCCTAAATGCTTTGCAATCATCTCCAAAATCAAGAATCCCCTCTGTATCTCCAAATTTAGACTCATCTATATGATTTGCTTGTCTACGATATTTGGCTAGATTTGTCAACGAAAACAGCATAAAAAGCCAGAAGTTCGCCTTTTGTGTATTTCGAATATCACCAGTAAGTAATGCTGGTATTTTTTCACACAAAATTAGTGGTCCATTCTACCCGCTGTCCTAAACTCTAGCTTTATGCGAGATTTCGTGTCCTTTGGTTTCTATTTGTGACCTTTATAACGGCTGCAAAATCACGAAAATTTTTAGTTGTTGGTCCATTTCAACCCCTAATATATTGCGGACATCTTTGAAAACAATAGGCCTAGCCCTTCTGAGCCCAACCCTACCCTTGTGAAAATTTTCGTGAGGATCGGACGATATTTGCAATTTGTATATAATAACCCAACCTGTGTTGTAAGGTGAACTAATATTACAAAATATACATTTCAATACTAAGTAAAATTGAGAAAATCGCATGCGATAAAAAATATGAAAAAATAAAAAAATGTTACAAAATACTACAAAATCTATATTAACATCATTATTGGCATATTTTTCTGCAATTATTGTAGATTTTATACTTTTATGTCAGGAGGGCATTCTGAATTGACAAAATCGGTCCAGCCATTTTTGAGATATAAGCATTCTAACTAACATCCCCTTCCTTTGTATATACACATTGTATATATTTCTCTATATATCCGATATATTTACTATCGGCATCGACGTAACAGTCAGAATTGACCTGTTCGTCTATTTGTGATTTCGCCGGTATTAAAAATATTCGCAATTTTATGGAAAATTTGACTTTTATTTAACACAAATGTTGTGGCCTATTTCACCCACTAAATATTACCCGATGACCATCAAAATTGGAAGGTTTCTGCCCAGCCCTAAGCTCTAGCCCATGCTAACTTCCGCTTTGATTGGTCTATAATTGCGACCTGTAGAGCAACTGCAAAACCAGGATTTTTTTCAGTCGTTGGTCCATTTCGAGCCCTAAATATTATGCGATCCAAAAGAAATAGGATTCTATTCTGAACCTAGTCCCACCTCCATTTTAAATTTCGTGAAGATCGGGCCATAATTGCGACCTGTAGAGTGATTACTAATTAACATGGACAGACGGACATACGGACGGACAGACATACATAGCTAGATCGACTCAGCTCGGCGAGATAGGAAGATCCATATATACTTTCCTATGTGGGAAACCAATATTTCGTGGTGTTACATAATTTTTGGCCCAATCAAACTTATAATACCCCCAACACATAGTGTTGTAGGGTATAATAAGCGAAGTTCGGTTCTTGGCGAGTATATTAAAAAGCAAAATTGTCACATTTAATATTTGGTTTCACCGCTTCGTACCACACAGCCAAAGCAACAATCGATGTTTCGCGTCCTGTTTTTGAAAATTGCAGCCGGGGCTGCGATTTGGCACCGTTGGACTATTAGCCATGGACGTCGACAAGCCATAGACAATTGGGGATTCAAACGACAATATTCTTGAAACCATAGGTGAAATACAGATATTCGGTATTTTGATTATTTTGGAGACATTATTCACCGAAATCGTTTCAAATTTGGTATTTGAAGTTCGTAATGGATACTACAGCCTATAACAGAAAATTGTGTGTGCAGGTCCACGTTTTGGTATAGCCCCCATATAATGGGACCTCCCTATATTCGGTATTTTATGATTATGGCTACTTATTCACAGGAATTGTTTCAATTTTGGTATTTGAAGTTCGTACAGCCTATGACAGAAAATTTTCTGTGGAGGTTTAGGTCTTCGTGTAATGGTACCTCCCGATATTCGGTATTTTGATGATTTTGGAGACATTATTCACCGGAAACGTTTCAAATTTGGTATTTGAAGTTCGTAATGGATACTACAGTCTATGACAGAAAATTGGCTGTGCAGGAATAACCCCCATATAATGGTACCTCCCTTTGAGATCTTAGATATTGAGACCTCTTTTAAGTTACGGGCCGCAGATGGACATAGCTTAGTCGACTAAGAATTGTTCAGGAAACTAAAGACAAATGAATTTAATATTTATGGTTATTGTCTTAAAAAAGAAGTTAAGTTGAGCTGTCCGCTTTATGCCTTCAGTCATAGGGTAGACAGATATAAAAAACAAGTAAGCAAAGGCTACAGTCGAGCGGGGCCGACCGTTGAATACCCTACAACACTATAATAAACGATACAGTTTATATATATTTCCAATTTAATTAACGAAATAGTCAGAAGTGCGTCTTTCCTGTATTTGTGAATTCTCTAAAAAGTCACTGGAATGGACATTTTCGTATTTCGTCGACAAAAGTTGGCAAACTCTTTAACACATTGAATATTTTTGGATGGCCATCCAAAACTGCTTGGCTTTTGCAATGTCCGGTAACCCCCATTCAAATGTGCGTGAGGATCGGGCGATAATTACGAACTCCTGACAATTTTGCAGTTTTTTGGTATACTTCAACCCCTAAATATATGGCGACCATCTCCAAAAAGAGTAGGCTTCTATTCTGACCCTCATCTTATCTCCATGCAAAATTTCGTAAGGATCGGGCCATAAATGCGATCTGTATATGATATCCTGACATCCTTACTACTTAGTTTTGTTAGCTGTAGAAATATTAACAATTGTTTAATTCAAAATGAAAATATGCCAAAAATATGCCAAAATTTAAAAAATATGAGAAAATGTTACAAAATCAATATTTTTATCTTTAGAGAGATATTTTTATGCGATTTTTTTAGTCGTTTTTTCTTTCCTGCCAAGAGGCCATTCTGAATTAATGAGAACTGTCGAAATCAGTTCAGCCGTTCTCGACATATAAGAGATCTTTCAAGCATATCTTCTTTGATAGACATATATATCGCACATATTTTGCTATATATCCGATTTGTTGGATGTTAACATCAATGTAAAGGTCGGAAGTAACCTTGTCATGGCTTTGTGGTTTCGACGGGATTTAAAATATTCGCAGTTTAATGAAAAATTTTGAATTTTTTCAACAAAAAGATATGGTCTATTTACCCGCTAAATATTATCCGATGACCACCTAAATTGGTAGGCTTCTTCCCCGGCCTAAACTCTAGCTACATGCGCGAAATCCGCGTCGATTGGTCTATAATAGCGACCTGTATAGCTACTACAAAATCCGACATTTTTCAGTATTTGGTCCATTTCAACCCCTAAACATTTGGCGATCATCTCCAAAAGATCGACTCAGCTCGGCGAGCTAGGAAGATCCATATATACTTTATATATGAGAAACCAATATTTCGAGGTGTTACATAAATTCTGGCCCAATCAAACTTATAATACCCCCAACACATAGTGTTGTAGGGTATAAATACGAATTCAAAATGACAGCCCATTTGATGGGATTTAATTCAAAATTCTCTACCGATTCGAAAAACGAAACCATCAAACTACGGAAAATATATTCTACTAAAGAATTTATTGAATAAAGATGGTGTGATTCAGGTGGGTACCGTTATATGTGTGCTATACGAAAGCGTGGTCCTCGATATTCAATGTTCTGCCACCGGAGCTGGAACCCATTATGAACTACCCATACCAATTATTAGACAAATGCGTAGAAAAATGTGGCAAAAATCATCAAGCTGCCGAATATCTTGATATACCGTTATATGGGGGCTAAACGAAAACTTGAACCTATACATATAATGTTCTGCCACCGGAGCTAGAACCCATTATGAACTATAAATACCAATTTTTAGAAATCCGTTGAAAAATGTGGCAAAAATTATTGTAATATTATAATTTTCAATACCAATCATCCTAGATATAATACAAAATTTTGTACCAAATTTTGAAGCTCTACGTCAAATAATGTGGGCTGCATCGTAATATCAACAGATAGACTTGGAATTTTATGCTGATTATGAATATATACCCTATGGTGTCTACGGGGAATATTTAGGGTTATATATGGTTCATATATATGAATATTTTTGGTTAATTTTCTTTAAGGTTCATTCTTCTTACATTTTCCAAAATATACCAAAGATAAAATTCTTAACAAATCTAAGAAAGCTGTTTGTCCCACTGATATTTACGCTGTTACTTTTTTAAAACTTTGTCATGGGTTAGCGTCCTACTCGTGTTAATATCCTTGGGTAAAAAAGGAATTTCACTTTGAAGAAACATTTCATTTGGTACTCTTTCTTCTTCCTGTTAAAGTTTGTCTGGTGGTAATGCTAGCGGCTGGGAGCTCTGTGTCGACTCGTATAATGCTTTGCCGACACTGTTGTTATTGTTAGTGTTCCAAAGGTAGTAAAGTGGAAATTAACTCTAAACAGGTGCTGAGACAACATAAACTCTTCGTTTAAGTGGTCGCCTTTAGTTTTGTTCACCAAGTGTGCCATTATTAAATTTTTAACCCCTCTCGACGAAAACAACAACAACAGTGGAACACTCAACCACCAGCATAACAAAAACAACAACTAAATGGATGAAAATAGCGCTTTTTCGCCTGGCGTGCAAAAATTTCAAATTAATTTTCAGCATATTTCAACGAAATAAAGTAGAGTAGATGTGTTACGTTTTTTGCGGGCACTGCTGCTACTACCACCGCTGCTGTTGTTGATGACGACGATGATACTCCCATTTGTGCTATACGCATTTGATGCGGCTACCCCTCTCACTCCACTTCTTCTTCATTGCTACTTGTCTAAATGCAAATAAAATTTTAAAAGATGTTACTCGTTCGCAGCATAGCCATAAAAATTTTAATATTTTTTGACACCAATTTATGTTACATTTCATACAGCCAACGTAACGAACACCGCCAGCCAGCAAGCCATCTAATACAGTGGTGGAGCTTTGTGACTCAGGAATGGGATTAGCAAGTCAGCAGAAATATGAAAACAGCAAAACAACAACTTGAAAAGTTGGAAAAAGTTAATTTTTACCAAGGGGGTTAATATTTTGTTGTCGTTGTTGTGTTTGTTGTTGTTTTTTTGCTTCTTTATGGAAACTTTATGCTATGTAATGGCGGCTAATTGACCCCAGTTGGAGTTAATTGAATCACTTACTTGTCGTCTGCTAATTTCACTAAGCTAGAACGGTGTTCAAGCGTATATTTTTATTCACTTCGTGATTTAAGGAATTTTCAACATTTATATTGTAAATCTAAAATAAATGCTTAGTATATCGATTCATTTTGTATACCCTCCACCATAGTATGGAGGGTATATTAAATTTGTCATTCCGTAACACCTCGAAATACACATTTTAGACCCCAAAAAGTATATACAGGGTTGCCCATATTCGACGGAACCATGTTTTTTTTTGGGCCCATTCCAATCGACGGGGTTTGTCCGCAGGCAACATTCTTTGCGCCAATTGAATTTTGTACGGGAACAAATGCAAATCAATGCGAATAATCCGTTGTAAAGTGGACCGAGCCATGCCCAACTGCTGAGAACGGCGTTTTTGGGATGTTCTTGGGGACCTCTCAACACTGGCCCGTACAGCGGCAGCGATATTCTCGGCCGAACGCCTTGGTCGACTTTTATATGGCCTCTTCGGATTAGAAAGAGCCTTACCAGTCGAAAATTTTTCGTATAAACGCTTAGTGGTGTTCTTAGAAGGCGGACTTCTCACATTTTTTAATGTTTTAAAAGCACGTTGAGTATTCACAATTGACTTCTTGTAAATTTCAACTATTTCAGAGGGCTCGCGTGGCGTGTATTGGATCATGGTAAAAATTTGCTTGGGCTGACGCTTCAAACGCGGTATGTCATTAAGCGATGTGACATCTCTGTCAAAAGTTATGGCGTTGCCAGATGGGTCCGTCGAATATGGGCAACCCTGTATATTGTTTACAAGCGTACAAAAGCATTTTGGTGAGCATTTTCCAGAAAAAAGTTATTCGTGATGGAATTAAAGCGCGATAGTGTGATTTCTTTATATTTGGCTGGAAAACCACAAATGGCTATCGTTAGAGAACTCCAGCATTTAAATGAGAATAAATCTTTTGTGTCTCTCGTACCATTGCTCGTTAACGTGATACTGGTAGCATAGCCGTCAAGGAAATGGACAGGAGAAAACAGCAACATCAGCGGAAATGGTTCAAAAAGTAAAGAAGCGACTTGATCGAAACCCTCGTCACAGTGGCCGAAAAATGGCTCGTGAGCTGAACATATCGCAATATTCCATTAAAAAAGTAATTGAAATTCCAAAATCTGCCAGAATTTACACCGCAACAAAATAGATTCAAAAGTGCTAGGGAGTTGCTCCGCTTGGCCGAAAGTGGTGAACTGCCGAATTTGGGTTTCTCCGATGAGAAAACAAAACAAACAAAAAAATTATCGTGTTCGTACTTTCCAAAGAGGTCAGCTGAAAATGTGCACCTTCGGTTGGCCACTAAAACTCAAGCGCCGGCCATGGTGTGGGCCGCCATAGCAGCCGATCGTAGCTCTCCGCTCATATTAATCGACCGTGGCATCAGATCGCGAAAATATTCTGGAGGGTGTATTAAAGCCTTGGACACGCAAACATTATGGCCGCAGAACGTGGACATTCCAACAGGACTCAGCACCATCGCACTCAACACGCGCCACCCAAGAATGATTACTAAATGAGGTTCCTCTCTTCATTTCCAGCGCATATTGGCCATCAAAATCTCCGGATACCAATCCGTTGGACTATTGTGTCTGGAGTATTTTGGAAAGCAAGGTTGGCACTAAAAAATACTAAAGTGTCGATCACCTCAAGCAAGCGCTTCGCCGGGAATGGGCCAAAATACCGCAGAAGAACATTCGGGCAGGGTATGACGGTTTCATTGGCCGTTTGAAGGCCATAATTCGTGCAAAAGGTGACCAATTCAAACAAATCTACTTCGTGCCAAAGGTGACCAATTCGAACAAATCTAAACTTATTCTAAAATTTGATGCTATTTCCGACATTTTTTGCTTTTTTCAATAAAATTTAGAAAAAAAAAAAAAATAATAAAAATTATGTCGTTTGACTTTGTTGCAGTTTTTTATCTCACCCTGTATGTAGACAACACTCTTTCAGGGGATAAAGTACTCAAAAGGAACTCCTTTTGTGGATTTTCAGACATTTTCATTAAAACATTTGTCTACAATCATCAAAATACCGAATATCGGGGGTATCTTTATATGGGGGACCGAAATAGACCATCTTCAAACTTCGAACATGCATGCAGAAAAAAGACTGATCTGTGGCTAGCTAAATGGGCTTTGCTATGTCTAAATTATTATTTCAATGAATTATAAACGGAATGACACACTTGATATACCTTCCGTACAATGTATGGTGGAGGGTATAAAAATGTGCATATAGTCTAAACTCAATTTAACCATTCTCTAGCATTTAATATTATCCAAAGAATCATCAACAGTGCTAAGATTTCGTATATGTTTATGTTTTGGTTTTGACCCAAAATGTCACTCAACTGGAGACGTCTCTGCTCATTAAATTAGTGTTGTGACATGTAAATGCACATCAAACCAAAACAAAGGGGCAACAACGAACAAAAATCTCATAAATGTTTATTAACATAAACAAATAAATGTAACCAACATTCATTTGTGTTACTCGGTTTTTTTTTTTGTACCATGCGAATAATGGTGTAACACATAACCGCACATGCACACATACACGCACTCACATATATCCCTAGGAATGAATGACATGGGTACTCATGACCATAAATGTTGACTGCAATCCCCTGCCAATGAATGACAATTCAGCATAAAGGGTCATATGTCATAGAAAGGATATGGCAATGATAAAGGCAAACCACACCGCACTACGAAAGGAAACACGAATGGTTGCTTACGAATGGGTAAAACCGTAAACAATAAGCGAGGAGGTTGTAATAACATCAAGCAGTGTTATCAAAACAAGGGTGAAGGGTTTATACAAAACAAAACAAAAATTATGTGTGCATGAATATTACCAAGAATGGCCACAATAATAATAGTTGCTTTTTCGCTCACTTGCAACACAATGCAATTAAATTCACGTTAAGCAGTTAAACTGAGCACTCGACAAGCTGTAAGAGTAATAAAGGAAGTTATAATTGTAATTGAAGGGATACGGAAGAGAATATAAAATATAAGTTAAATTGCTCATGCCCACACTCCAGATATCATTTTTGACCGATAGAATTTGGATCCCCTTTGGATCCTTACCGTACCAGGGGCTCAATTTTTTTTATTAAATTGGAAATTAAAATTTTTATTAAGGAAAAATATATTAAATAAAAAAGGTCATGAAGGAAATATTTTTCATTTCAAATTTTCATAAAATAAAAACAGGTAAGCAAAGACTTTAGTCGTGCGGGGCCGACCATGTGATACCCTACAACACTACAATATGTTAGAAGCCCCCTTATTTCCAAATCCATTTTGGAGGATTTCGCTTTTGAAATGACCAGCGACATTTTCCCATTATTAAAGACCTCCGTCGTGCTGTTAGTTGTTGTGGTCCATTTTACAGCTAAATATAATCCAATGGTCATCCAAATGCTAGACTTCTTCTCTGTCCTTAACTCTCGATTGGCATGTCGATTAGTTTCAATTGTGTGATCAGGAATTTTTTCTGTTTTGGTTCATTTGAACCCCTAAATATTTTGCGACTATCTCCAAAAGCATGAGGTCCTCTATGTCTCCAAATTTAGATTCATCTATATGATTTGCTTATGTACGATATTTGAGTATATTCGTCAACAAAATCGGCAAAAAAAATCAGAAGTTCGGATATCGCCAGTAAGTAATGTTGGTATGTTTTCACACAAAAGTAGTGGTCCATTCTACAAGCTGTCCCAAAGTCTAACTTCATGCGAGATTTCATGTCCTTTGGTTTCTATTTGTGACCTTTATAACGGCTGCAAAATCAGGGACATGTTTCGTTATTGGTCCATTTCAACCCCTAAATATATTCCGGACATCTTTAAAAACAATAGGCTTGGCCCTTCTGAGCCTAAACCTACCCTTGTGAATATTTTCGTGAGGATCGGAATATAATAACCCCAACCTGTTTTATAAGGTGAAAACATTTATACTTCAATATTATAAGTCAAATTGAAAATATGGCATTCGATAAAAAATATGAAAAGATAAAAAAAATCACAAAATCAATATTAACGTCATTATTGGCATCTTTTTATGCGGTTTTTTTAGATTTTATACTTTCATGCCTAGGGGGCATTCTGAATTGACAAAATTTGTCAAAATCGGTCCAACCATTCTTGAGATATAAGTATTCTAGCTAACATCCCCTTCCTTTGCACACACACATTGTACATATTACGCTATATCTATCCGATATATTTGCTATCGGCATCTACGTTACGGTCAGAATTGACCTGTTCGTCTATTTGTGATTTCACCGGGATTAAAAATATTCGCGGTTTGATGGAAATCTTGACTTTTATTTAGCACAAAAGTTATGGTCTATTTCACCCACTAAAAATTACCCGATGACCATCAAAATTTGAAAGATTCTGCCCAGCCCTAAACTCTAGCCCCATGCTAACTTCCGCGTCGATTGGTCTATAATTGCGACCTGTAGAGCAAGTGCAAAATCAGGAAATTTTTCAGTTTTTAGTCCATTTCAACCCCTAAATATTATGCGATAGTCTCCAAAAGAAATAAGGTTCTATTCTGGCTCTATCCCGGCCTTTATTCTAAATTTCGTGAAGATCGGGCCATAATTGCGACGACATTATCATGGACAGACAGACGGACGGACATATGTGGCAGACCAATATTTCGAGGTGTTACATAATTTTTGGTCCAATCAAACTTATAATACCCCCAACACATAGGGTTGTAGGGTATAATGAAGCCCAAGAATTTGTAAACAAAACAATTGAATCTATTAAGAGATATAGTGTGAATTTAAAATTTAATTTAATCAGTGCTTCCCGAAACAAAAGTTACATTAATATTCAGAAAATTTTATAAAAGAAATCATATCAACTATAATCGTTGCGGAATACGTATTATAGCTCTACCGTGTTTTAAATTAGAAACTAGGTTGTATTGGAAAAAATTATCAGAAGTTTGTCTCAATTATACAAATGAATTGTGGTAAGTACATCATTGAGAACAAATCGGAACTATATCCAAATCTGAAGTGAGACAAATTATGTAATATACCTGCCCAAACTTGGTAGACGTATATTCCACTTTCAGTTTTACTTGAAATCACAACCACATACCCTCTGCATTACCAGTACCCCAAAAATAATAAAAATTGGAATAATATAGGGTCCATAATCTAGCGTAGTTGTATGGTTGAGGATTTAAACTCCAATATACAATGGAGGGTATATTAACCTCGTTATTCCGTTTGAAACTCCTCGAAATACTCATGTCAGACCCAACAAAGAATATATATTCTTGATCATCGTAAAAATCCAAGTCGCGTCTTTTTTTCTGTCTTTTGTAATCATGCTATCTTTCGAACGAATAGAAATATAAGTCTTAAAATTTGCACACATGTGTAGTTCCAGTAGACAGGTTAACTTCGTAAATTATAACGGTACTTCTCGATATTCCTTAAATTGTTTCAAATGTCGTATCTGAAGGTCATAATAGGTATTTACAGCCTATAACAAACAAGTCGTACGGGACCGACCATGTGATACCCTACAACACTACAATATTTAAGAAGCTCCCTGATGTCCAAATCCATTTTGGAAGATTTCGCTTTTGAAATGATGTCACGGAGAACTGCCCAGATATTACCCTTAGCATTTTGACCACGGACGTTTGCCCAATATTTATGCACTCCGTCGTACAATTTACAGCTAAATATAATCCAATGGTCATCCAAAATGCTAAAATTCTTCCCTGTCCTTAACTCTCTCCTCAGGCGTGTCAATTGGCTTCAATTGTGTGATCAGGAAATTGTTTCTGTTTTTGGTTCAGAATATCATATCCAAAAGCAAGAGACCCATCTAGACTCATCTATATGATTTGCTTGTCTACGATATTTGTCTATATTGTCAACGAAATCAGCATAAAAACGCCAGAAGTTCGCCTTTTGTGTATTCCGGATATCGTCTGTAAGTAATTTTGGTATTTTTCACAAAAAGTAGAGGCTCATTCTACCCGCTGTCCTAAACTCTAATTTCATGCGAGATTCCGTGTCCTTTGATTTCTATTTGTAACCTTTATAATGGCTACAAAATCAGGAACATTTTTAGTTCTTGGTCAATTTCAACCCCTAAATATATTGCGGACTTCTTTGAAAACAATAGGCTTAGCCATTCTGAGCCTAACCCTACCCTTATAAAAGTTTTCTCGAGAATCGGACGATAATTGCAATCTGTATATAATAACCCCAACCTGTGTACCCACCGATATTCGGTATTTTGATTATTTTAGCAAAATTATCCAATGGAATTGTCTGAAAATTTTCACAAGAACTTCCTCGTGAGTACTTTATCCTCTATAAGAGAATTGTCTATATAGGTTAGCGATATCTTATAGCCTCCATACAAATTTTTCCAAATTTTGCAATGGAATTGTCTTAAAATCCATACAAGTGTTCCTTGTGAGTACTTTATGCACTATAAGAGAATTATTTATATCGGTCCATGATATCGTATAGCCCCCACATAACGGTACCCCACGATATTCGGTATTTTGATTTTAGCCACATTTTGCAATGAAATTGTCTGAAATTCTACACAAAGAGTTCTTTGTGAGTACTTTACCCCTTGAAAGAGAATTGTCTATATGATTTCTAATTTAAAGATCCTGGCCTTGAAAAATCAACAATAGAATTTTTCTTCCACCCCAGTATGGAACACTATTTCTAATAATAAAAACAATTCAATTCTCTAGATTACACATGTATGGGGCACCAACTTATCGGCTTCAAGCCCGAATAAAGCCTTTTGTTGCTTGTTTACTTTCGCTATTGCATTTGTAACGTTTCTTTGTAATTCAATTTCGGGGTTTTAATATGGTTTAGTTGATTCCAGTTCAGCATATGTCTGAATTCCCTTATTCAGTACATTGGTTGGCATCCACAATTGTATTAAACTAAAATCCACGAAATTCAATTGAAGGGACAACGTTAGCTTTGTGGTTATGTGAATAATAATGTTTGGCACATCGCCTTTGTTGCTGCTGTTGGTAGTGCTGTCAGTGTTCCTTTGCGTTATTGTTGTTGTTGTCGCTTTCATCTATTGTATTATCCCGAGAGACCACAACTAATTCCCATACATTTCAATTGAACAATATTTCAATTTCGACACCCATTCATGAGCGAACGTGGCATTACGTGTGGCTGTGATCCCAACCTCCCTACCCCCACAGACACACACACACACTTGTTTCACTTACAGGACACATATCCACAATATAGTCAACTATTCTGCAACAAATTCAGATTCAATGAAGTTGACATTTGTAGTGTACATTTGAGTTGGGATATCCCAATGCCATGGCATGGCATGGTCATAAACGCTACCCCCACTTGACTCATCTCTTACTACTCCATTGTTGTCTTTTATTTTTTTGGGATGCATGTACATCCCTCGAACTCTGGCCAAATGTAGTGTAAACTCCATAAACGAATTCAATACGAAATTGGATTTTGGGACACACACAAAAGTTGTGAAATCAATAGAAAACAATAGGAAACATTGAGTTTTATGCACTCGCAAATTGACTATAAACGATATTCAACGAATGACTGAACAATCGAGTACATCATATTGAAATCAAAGTTGTAGCTTATGACGACAACAAGGATGTCTCTTGAATGGCAGGGACAAAAACAGATGGATGAACCTAAAATACATTAAATCACAAATAAAATATTTTTGCTCTCTAAAATGCGAAGTTCGTAAGACATAAGTCAAAGGAAGAAATTATAATGAAAAAAGAAGGAAGGTAATAAAATGTTTAGGAACATATGTAAAACTCGTCAAAATCTAAAGGTTATTTAAAACCCTCAGCCAATGTACGATTATTTAAAATATTTTGACTTCTGTTATGATTATTCAAATATTTAACCCCTTATGGAGTAGGTTCCGAAGGAATGTGCCAATATTGGCCATTTCGTATTGGACATGAACAAATATGATATAAATATTGCGACGTGCCAGGTTTGGACCATCTTGACTATTTGTTTTTAGAAAATGTTTACATAAGAGTAGTACCATATATAGTCGACCGAAGTATTCCATTTTCATGCTTCATCTAATACAGATAAAAACAAGTAAAAAAAGTCATAAAGTCGGGGGGGCCGACTTTATGATACCCTACACCACTTTGCTAATTTAGTAGAGCTCCATATAACAATTAAAAGATTTTATGGAAGAATTCAATCATACTTTCATTATGATTATAATTTACAATTCAAAGACTAAATTTTTCCGAAGCATTTGTATCTTTTAAATTCGAACTTGTATTGCCCCTTAATATATATGGGAGCATTCGGGCTGATATTACACGTTTGGTGCACAATAAAAGGCAAATCGGACGAAGATATATATGGGAGCTATACCTAAATTTTTACCGATTATCTCCAATTTCAATAGGGCTCGTCCTTGGGCCAAACAAATTATTTGTGCAAAATTTCATCTGGATCGGGTAATAAATGCGAACTGTACTTTGTTCACAAAAATACATGGACGGACATGGGTAAATCGACTCAGAATGTGATTCTATGCAGATCATCAAAAGGAACTATGGGTCTATCTCGTTTCCTTTTGCCTGTTACAAACAAATGCAGAAAGACATAATACACTGACCATTTTGTGGTGTAGGGTATAAATATTGGTATGATAAAAATAAAATCGAACTTAAATTATTATAGATATATCAAATTGTAAAGAATCACTGACTTGTTCCGCAAGTTATGACAGATAAAAGTAATGAAAATTGTGACCCTTTGTGAGTGAGGTACAAGAAGGGGTTCACAGATATATATCATCTGCACTACATATATTGTATTAGCTAAAATGTTTGTATGTGTGAAATTTGAAGATAAATGATCCGATCAATGTGTGAAATTTGAAGAGAAGTGGTCCGATCTCTATCATCTTTATAACAGATCTTGTGTGGATAGAAATATTGAAATATACCAAGACTTGAATGGAATCGGATGTTAATTTCGCTTTTTATGAGCTTCATGGATATTCAAAAATTTTCGCCTTTGTGGTGGAGGTATCAGAAGGATTGGACCGATATATACCATCTTCACAACAGATCTTTTGTTAGTGGAAATAATGGGATGTGTGAAATATGAAGAGAATCTGATGCTTATTTCGAATTTTATAAACTTTTGGGTTATTCAAAACTTTGACCCTTTTCGGGGAAGGTGCCAGAAGAAATGGTCCAATCTCTTCCATTTTTATAACAGATCCTGTGTTGATAGATATATTCAGATGTGCCAAGTCTAAATAGAATCGGATATTAATTTCGCGTTTTATGAGCTCAATGGATATTCAAAATTACGACCTTTTGTGGGGGAATTACCAGAAGGAATGGACTGATGTATTCCATCTTGGCACCAAACCTTGGGTTAATAAAATCATTGGGATGTGTGAAATTTGAAGAAAATCGGACTCTTACATCACATTTTATAAGAGTTGTAATTATTCAAAAATTTGACCCTTTGTGGGGGAGGTACCTGATGGAGTGGACCGATATTATCAATTTTCGCACTTGAACTAGCACTGATGAAAATATTAGGATTCGCATTTGTTGGAGCAAAATCGGCTAATCCTTTCTCTTTATTTTCTTTGAAAAATTTGACATTTTGTGCGGGAGTTAACACCAGGAGTGGACCGATATTGCCCATCGGAACTCGATCTTAGTTCGATTATAATATTACGATGTACAAATGTAGAACCAAATCGGATACTCCCTTCGAGAGTTGTCGATATCGCTAGATCGACTCCTAATGTCCCAAAACGGATTTGGTCCAAAGAGACCTAGAGATTCAACCGTTATTTCTTTGAGGCAAGTATTGGCCATATCAATTGATATATGCGCTCTTTTGCCATATGGCTGAGGGTATAATGAAGAGATAAGTAAGACTGGTTTGTTATACCTTCAGCCTCAGCTAAATATAAAGATATGCAAAGTTTGAACTACACCAGGCACTTCCATTGCACTGAATATGTAGTTTTGATATTTTTGTTAGAAATCTTTAAATTTTTTTGGGGTATGCAGCAGAAAGTGCGGACAAATATGTTCCATTTAAAAAAAAATGCAGGAATGTGTGTGCATTTGTGGGGTAGGTACTAGAATAAGTGGGCCAATATTGTCCATTTAAAAAATTTAAAACTATATATAAAATTGAATATATCGGACCACACCTTTTGGTACCTCCCCCACAAGGTGTTCAAATTTTGAGTAATTCATAACAAGTAAAAAAGCAGTAAGTTCGGCCAGGCCAAACTTTGAATACCCTCCACCATTTGGAACGAATTAGAAAATTTTCAAAAAATAAAATCCATTAAAATTCTTTTAAATCTTTAAAATATGTAATATCGGAAGGTGCAGATATATGGGGGGATATACGATATTGTGGACCTATATAGACAATTACCTTTCAGGGGTTAAAGTGCTCACAAAGAACTCCTTGTGTGGATTTTCACACAATACCATAGAAAATATGGCTAAAATCATCAAAATACCGAATATCGGGGGTACCGTTATATGGGGGATATACGATATCGTTAACCTATATATGTCAGGGGGTAAACTGCTCACAAAGAACCTCTTGTGTAAAATTTCAGACAATTCGGTTGAAAAATGTAACTAAAATCGTCAAAATACCGAATATCGGGGGTACCGTTATATAGGGGACTAACGATATCGTATACCTATATAGATAATTCTCTTTCGAGGTATAAAGTACCCACAAGGTACTCCTCGTGTGGAATTTCAGTCAATTCCATTGAAAAATGTGGCTGAAATCATCAATATACCGAATATCGGGGGGTACCGTTATATGGGGGCTATACGACATCGTGGACCAATATGTATAATTCACTTTCGAGGTATAAAGTACCCACAAGGTACTTCTTGTGTGGATTTTCAGACAATTCCGTTGAAAAATGTGGGTAAAATCATCGAAATACCGAATATCGGGGGTTACTGTTATATGGGGGCTATACGATATCGTGGACCTATATAGATAATTGTCTTTTAAGGCATAAAGTACCTACAAGGAACTCCTTGTGTGGGTTATCAGACAATTCCGTTGAAAAATGTGGCTAAAATCATCAAAATACCGAATATCAGATGGTACCGTTATATGGGGACTATACGATATCGTGGACATATATATATATATATATATATATATATATATATATATATATATATATATATATATATATAAGTTAATGTTAGAAGTTAAAGTTTATTTCACACTGCTATGGTGTTCTTTATTTGTTACTAACATTTATGTTGCGGTGCTATGCACCTCTCTTGTTGGATTTACAATTATGAATTACTTCAACTTAAAACTAATATTATACTGCAGCCTGGTCGTGCTCGTTATTACGCTGAGTCATCACTTGCGGTGCGCTGGTATTAGTGCGCGTGTTTGTGGCGGATGACTGCCCTGGTGTCATATTCCTGTTGATTTGTCGGACTGCTTGCGCAGCATAATGATGGGAATGTTTACTAGTTGGTTTGCATATTTAGTTTGATGTTTATTAGGGTGAGCCGTTAACTCCTCCCTCTCGAATTATCAAGCGTCTCGATTGATGTGTTTAGAAATATGGCAGATTATAAAGACTGCCGCGTTGATTCAAGTTAATATTGTGGTTTGCTAGTTGTTTGTTTTGATAACAGATTCTGTTGTGCCGGCTGCCAATTGGCTTTCTGACACAGTCATTTCTATTCGAGGTCTAGACATTCCTTCATGTGGGGTCATTTTTATAATTTTCATACTAGTTTTGCGCCTTTGCCTCATTTTTACTGCCATCAGGAGGATGACCAATGCTAATATGAGACTGATGTTAAAACATAAACTGGTCTTGAATTCAGTATTTAGACGCTCGATTCTTTTATTACTTTTCACGTGCAACGTTTTTAGTAGTTGTAGAGATAGTATTTCTTCGGTGTAGTTGTTTCTAGCTGAGTGTTTTAGTAGCGCAGGCAACGGTTTGGAGTAAGCAGCTTCTTCGACGGTGAAATTTTTGTTGCCTATCCTAATTGTAGAATTACTAAATCTTATTAAATAAGTTCCTGTTACATTTTTTTCGTTTCCATTTATGACAATATTTTCTTTTATGTTATTTATCAAAATTAATCCAGGTTCTATTTCCTCTAAATTATTAATGTGATCTGCATTTACTATTGAACAATTATGTGGGCTATTAGTTACTAATTTAGGAATACATGTATTGTTTGTTATATTGGCTACATTAGATTCTAGACATAATTCAATACCATTTATTTTTTGACAAGGACTTTTAATTCCAAATGTTGCTCTTTCACATTTTACAATTTTCTTATAATCAAGATTTAAAACAGTATTTTGATTTTTTACAGGTCTTATGGTTATGACATTACAAATTTCTTTTACAGTTTTGGGAATGCTTATAATGTAAATTATATTACAATTTTTATTCGTGCGAAATTTAAAGCTTGTTCAATGTTTTGAAACGGGATTTCATCTTGATTAAATATTTCTTCTATTTTTCTAATTTCTATTTCCGATAAAATAAATGTGTTTACAATGTTGGATTTTGTTAAATGAATGGCCGAATTAATATTCGTTATTTCCTCCTTTAAAATTTCAACTTTGTACTTTGCCTGCAATATGAGGGTATTACGGAAGTCCTCACTAGTCTTTAAAATTTTTGAAATACTATTTGTCGCATTCGTTATCTCCTGCATTCTTCTATTAGATCTCTGTTGATTATTAACTGGTTATTGCTGTTGTCTGTTAACTCATTGATTTTGTTTTTCAAAGCATAAGGTCATCATGGTCTGGACTACCTGCCAGCCATTTCCACGCCGTTCCAATCTCATCAAGAGATCTTTTAGATCTCTCTTCAGGCATTAGCCGATTTATAAGGTGAGATAGGGTAGTGATGTCATTATGTAGGAAGGGGAGTAGTGGGTGGTTGTCTGGAATTCCTTTGGCCAAGTCGTCCTTGATCCTCTCTAGAGTGTCATGATATTCCTTGATGTTAATAACATGCAAATTTTGAATGTCCCTGTTTGTATTTTTCCTATTCCACTCTCTATAAGAACCACTTCTGATTGAGAGTAGTCCAATATTTCTGTGACCCCTAGGCAACCTGTAATTAAGAACTGGAAACCCGGTAAATAAGTAAGTCAGTTTCTGATATGACTCTTATGGACTATTCTCCCTGATTGAGTCAGGACAGTTGAGTGCCTATTCTCCTTTACAACTTCTTCTTTGAAACGTTTAGATAATTTGGTTCCTAATCTCTTGTTCTGTTTGACAAATATTTTCTGACCTTCTTGATATTCTTTTGGTTCTTCCCTAACACGATTATGATTTGCCAAATCATTTTCCTGTTTCCTCAAGAGTCTTTCGTAGTTGTTAAGGCGAGTCCTTTCGTAGTCCTCTGGTCCAAAGGTCGTCGGTCGTCCAAAAAATAGATCTACGGGTTTCTTTCCAATTGACGAATGTATTGTGTGATTGTACTTGTTAACGCTATCTTGCAATAGCTCCTCAAAAGAGTAATCGGGTCGCTCACACTTACTGCAACGCATAATTTCCGATAAGGTCGAATGGAATCTCTCTATTTGCCCATTAACCTCGCTCTTATAAGGCGGTGCCGTAAAAATTTCCATGCCAAGTTCGTCTTCCAACATAAACCGAATGGTCTGAGAATTGAAAGATCGCTCGTTATCAAATACAATTGACTTCGGGACCCCAAAGTAGAAAATTATTTCTCTCAATGGTTTCCTAATGTCTTCAATGCCTTTGCCATTTATCATTCTGGTTACTGCGAATTTTGTAAATTTGTCTATTGCGGTTAAAACTCGAAACTTGTCTGTAGAGAAGATATCTATGTGGATTGTATGCCCAGGATAAGTTGGCATAGGTGTCTTATTAAGTTTGGGAGCGTTCGGATGTCGCTCATACTTATTTTCTTTACATACTTTACAGATATTGATCACATTCTTTATTTTCCTAGTCATGGAAGGGAAGTAATAGCTCTCTAAAATTTGTCTCCTATTCTCGGCATTATTCCTATGTGCTCTGTTGTGAGTCTCAATAATGATTTGTTTTTGTCTCTCCTCATCAGTAACATCTTCAACCATTGTTCGAGCGAATCGTACTTTAATGTTTCTGAAGTGATGAGGGTACAGTGCTTGAATCATAAGCATAACTGGCTCTGAGGTCTTGATGCCGTTGACTACTGTAGGATTTAGGTATCTCTTAATATGACTTTCAGATCTGATTCCGCTAGACTGGTTTCTTTAATGATATGTCTATGGTAGGAGGGAAATACAATGTTAAATTCATATGAGGAAGCTGATGATTCCTCAATAATGATCTGATTTTTGAAGGTATTTATTGGCACCTCAGCGGAAGGAATTAGGTCTTCCGATGAGTCCTCGGCACTGTGAACCGTGGGCGTTAGGGAGTTAACATCTGTCACTGGTGGTCTCGATAGCGTGTCCGCGACTACATTCGTGCTACCTGGTTTATAAATTAACTCGTAATTATATTCTTCTAACTGTGCCTTCCACTTCTTCATCTTCACATTTGTGTTCTTGTTGCTTAGCGCAAATGTCAAAGGTTGATGGTCGGTAAATATCTTTATGCTTCTTGCTCCATACAAGTAACAATTCAATTCCTTTAAAGCCCAAATTATCGCCAGCATTTCTTTCTCATTTGTCGCATATTCCTCTTCTGCCCTACTGAGAGTTCTAGAAAGGTATGTGATAGGTCTATTGCCTTGAGATAAAACTGCTCCTAAAGCGTATTTCGAGGCGTCAGTAGTGAGTTCAAAGGGCTTATCAAAGTCGGGATAGTTCAAAACGACTTCCTCCGATACCAAACAGTTCTTGAGCTGTTTGAAACTTTCAATCTGTTCGGAATTCAAATTGACACTGATTTTTTTTGACTGGTTTCTCGGGGTTTTCCCTATATCGCCTCTCATCATGGAAGTTAATGGTTTGGCTATTTGAGCATAGCCCCTTATGAATCTCCGATAATGTCCGGTCAAACCCAGGAACGATCGCAAGTCATGAACTGTTCTGGGTTGAGGGAAATTAACTATGGCCTTAAGTCTGTCTGGGTTTGCAGAAAAACCTCCTTCCTTTACATTGAACCCTAAGAAGTCAATTTCTTCCTTTAAGAATTCACTCTTGTCCAAATGAACTTTCAGATTAGAGTCTTCCAAAGTGCGGAATATTATCCTCAAATTTTCAATGTGTTCCTTTTTAGTCCTACCAAATATCAAATGTCATCAATGTAGACGTAGCACCGTTTCCCTATATGCTCTCTAAGAATATCATCTAGAGCTCTTTGGAATATTGCAGACGCGTTACGTAGTCCAAATGGTAGTCTTGTGAACTCGAACTTTCCATTCTTGACGGAAAAAGCTGTTTTCTCAATATCGGATTCCCTAAGTGGAATCTGATGGAATCCGCTCTTTAAATCTATGGTGGAAAAGTATTTCTGTTCGCCTAAGTTAGCCAAGATTTCTGTAATTTCAGGTATGGGGTATCTGTCAGGTCTAGTTATCTCATTAAGTTTCCTATAGTCAATAACCATGCGGTATTTTTTCACACCTGAAGCATCTGGTTTTTTTGGTACTATCCAAACTGGAGCATTATATGCGGACCTGGAAGGGCGAATTATCCCGTCCCTTAATAGTTCTTCTATCTGTTTGTCAATTTCGGATTTCAGTGCCATTGGATACGGATAGGATTTTGAATAAACTGGACTATCACTACTCGTATTAATTTCAGCTTGTACGATTGTTGAATAAGTGAGTTTTTTATTGGGATCTGCAAAAAGGTTTGGATGGTCATCCAAAATATTCCTGACTTCTTTTTCATCTTCGGGATTTAGATGATTTAAACGTAGATTCATGTTATTAATCTCATCAATTTGCAGCTCTTTCAAAGGAAATTTCTTTCCATCCAGAATTGTGAGATAGGATCTCCAAGTGTAAATCACTGCATTCAAAGATTTCAGGGTATCATTCCCTATTATCCCATCAAAGGTCTCTAGACCAGGAAGGATGTAAAATTCTAACTTTCCGATCCCGCAATTAAAAATGTCAATAAAACTATGGGTCTCTATACTAACTATGCCGCCTACGGACTTAACATGAAAAGGTTTCTGGTTCTTTAGAGGGTTTCTAATAAATTTGCCATTAATATAATTTTTGTTCGAACCGGTGTCTATAAGAAATTTAAGTTCGTTGCCATTTTTCATTCTGAAAGGGAGGTATGGCAACGTTGAAGCTAGTCTAAAAAATTAACGTCATCTACAATTGCCAACTGATCGTCTAGATCCTCCTCGTACGCTTCGTCATAGGAAACCTCATATTCCTGTTCATCAGAACCATTCATTTCATCCGGCTCTGCATCCTCACGTATTTGGGCCTCAACATTAAACATTCTCTGCTGCTTTTGCGGCTGATGAATATTTCCTGAATTATTTCTCTTAAAGTTAGGCTGAACATTGTTAAAAGCATTACTCAACTGTGGCCTATTCTGATAGTTTACCTGCCTAGTCTGTATTGATTGATCCACGTCCATTGGTACAGCAGGTTTAGGAGGAAGTGGGGGTCTGTATCCTCCGTATTGGGGGTGTCCAAAATTATTCACTACTGGAGGTCGATTCGAAAAGTTCGCCGGCCCTCCGTATTGTTGTTCTCCACTTCGGAAATTCCGATAACGATATTGAGTAGGGCCTCTGTACCTTTGGTCACCTTGAAAATTCCTATCACCAATCGTCAGCTGTGGGTAAAAATGTCTAGGAGGGTTAGTTTGGGGGATCCTGTTTGGTCTAGATCCTTTCTCGGTAGCGTGTTGAATACGCACACCTAGATTACCTAATTTTAAACAGGCATTTAGAGCCTGAGGCAAACTTGTCGGGTTTGTAACACTCATTAAGCTTGGAAGATTACCATTAAGTCCTCGAATAAAGGTGTCCAAAGCCTTGTCCCTATATGTTTGGGTCAATACATCCAAAGCCTCGTTCCCTATATCCAGACAATCAATCTTGTCCAGAATCAAAGACAAATGGTGGTAAACCTTCTGGTAAAAATCTGTTATGGTTTGCCCACCCTGAGATAGGACGGTCATTTGATACTCTAAGGTCGAAATATCTCTCTTATCTGAAAAATGAAGCACTAAACACTTTCTTATCGCTTTCCAATTTAATGGGGTCCGATAAGACTCCAAAGCCGTGTCGGCCTCACCAACAATTTTATGCCTAACAGTGTGTAGAATTGTGAAGTATTTGGTTGTTCCCCTTTGTGACTCATAAATGTTCATGATCCTATCAACAGCTTTCCTCCACGAACTAAATTCTCCTGGCTTGCCCGAGAATTCCCTTAACGTCTTCACTATGTCTGGTATTCTCTCTCCTTCTGAGATATCCCCAGATCCTTCTATGTCGACATCTTTAGTGGCGGTAACATCCTCCCCCTGTTTGAGAAGGTTTGCCACCGTCTCACTTATTATTCGTTTCACCTCATTAGTCTGACTTTCTGTAAAGGGATTAAACCTTACGGGAGCTGCCCCAGAAGGCGAAGATGTCTGTCCTGAAACACTCATAGCTTCGACCCTTGTTATTAAGTTGTTTAAATCTTCCGGCATTGGCCGCTCGAAAAAAGGGAGAAAAAGAAACACCAAATCCTAGTTCTCGTCACAAATCTATTATCAAAATTTCTTTAAACTTATTTCAGCACGGATATGACTCTTTAAATTTGGATGCCACACTCTATTTTTTTGTTTAACTTAATCTAACATTTCATATTTCTACATTTGTTAATTTCGCACAAATATGATTTTTTTGTAAATTTAGATGTCACACTTTATTTTTGTTTTACCTTACTCTAACATTTCTTTCTTCTTACTTTGTTATTTTGTTAAACGTATTCTAGCACAAATATGATTTTTTGTAAATTAGATTTCACACTTTCACTTTCTGTGTTATTCCTTATTTTGTTTAATTTTATTTAACATTTCTTCTTTTTTACTTTTGTTAAATTTATAATAACTTACTAATAATAATTGATCATTTTCCTTATATCCCGGTAGTCCGCTAGTTCTTACGTAACATCCTTTTCGTACTCCTACTCAGGAACGGTTCTCGTACCGGCTGTTGGGATGTTTTAATCCTTGTGGTTGTTGGGTTCTAGGATGTGTTGATCCTTGTAGTTGTTGGGTTCTAGGATGTGTTGATCCTTGTAGTTGTTGGGCGCCAGTTAATGTTAGAAGTTAAAGTTTATTTCACACTGCTATGGTGTTTCTTTATTTTTGTTACTAACATTTATGTTGCGGTGCTATGCACCTCTCTTGTTGGATTTACAATTATGAATTACTTCAACTTAAAACTAATATTATACTGCAGCCTGGTCGTGCTCGTTATTACGCTGAGTCATCACTTGCGGTGCGCTGGTATTAGTGCGCGTGTTTGTGGCGGATGACTGCCCTGGTGTCATATTCCTGTTGATTTGTCGGACTGCTTGCGCAGCATAATGATGGGAATGTTTACTAGTTGGTTTGCATATTTAGTTTGATGTTTATTAGGGTGAGCCGTTAACTTATATATATATATAATTCTCTTCCAAGGGATAAAGTACCCACAAGGAACTTCTTGTGTGTTTTTTTTACAATTCCATTGAAAAACGTGGCTAAAATCATCAAAATACCGAAAGTACCATATCGAACTTTTCGTACAATTATAACACATTACCAAGACCACTTCCATATCATTATTCCAGACATCAAGAGAGACCTCAACAATAAATCTCGGGATTCCAGCTCAATTAGAACCATTATGTACTTTTCGTATAAGTATGGGACGCAATAGCAATCCACCATCAAATCTCAACATAGATACTATCAATACTCTAAATATAAAATTTCAGAAACCAGGCTGCACACGAACAGCGACCCTAATACGTTATATACCATTGTACCAAATAATGTACTATTTATACTTTTCGTGCACTTGTAGTACACATTTTCAAAATCAACTTTAATTCTCAACCCCCAACACTAACAGTGACCCTAATGCCAAAATTTAGGGTTTCTAGCAATTTGGTATCTTTTGTACGATTGCTGAACGAAATTCCAATCTAAAACACTTCATCTTAACCCTCCCTATCAGCAATGACCCCAATACCATACACGGAATACAAGATTCTCGAAAAACCTATTAGATTGTCTGTCCTACACAAAATCAAAGACTCATAAGCAATTCTCTACTTATTCCTACCTAAATACCATAGTTAATACCATTTAGTACTTTTCCTACTTTTTAGTGGGTATGTGCAAATCCTCCGCCATGTATAAACTAAACCAAGGTAATCCTATTGCCAAATTTTAGACTTCCAACTCAATCCCGTACCGCACATAAATACAAATTTCCAAAAGTACCTCTATATCCCAATCCTACACTACGACATTAATCTTATTTCCAATTTTCAGGATACCAGCTCTATTGGTTCACCCAAATCGAAATTGTACGAAACTTAGTAATACTTAGTACACTTACAAATTTTCATAAATACCTGCATCATACAGTCAAATGGACATTTATTTTCAAATTTCAAGATTCTAACACTACCGGTTCACCCAAAATATAAGTTATACCAAATTGAGTACCACTTAGTATTTCCAAAACTACCTACATTCCTCAGTCCTAGAATCCAATAGTAATCTTATTTTTATACCCTCCACCATACAATGAGGGTATATTAATTTTGTCATTCCGTTTGTAACTCCTCGAAATATTCTTGATCAGCGTAAAATTCTAAGACGATTCAGCCATGTCAGTCTGTCTGTCTGTGTGTCTGTCTGTTGTAATCACGCTATCTTTCGAACAAATTGAGATAGAAGGCTAAAATTTTGCACACATGTATATTTTGCCAGTAGGCAGGTTAATTTCTTAAATGGGCCATGTAGGTCCAAGTTATCATATAGCCCCCATATAAAGGTACCTCCCGATATTCGGTATTTGATGATTTTAGCGACATTATTTACCGGAATCGTTTCAAATTTGGTATTTGAAGTTCGTAATGGATACTTCATCCCATGCCAGAAAATTGTCTGTGCAGGTCCATGTCTTCGTATAGCCCCCCATATAACGGTACCCCCTATATTCGGTATTGTGATGTTATTAGCTACATTATAAACAGAATTTTCTTCAAGTTTCGCATTTAAATATTGTAATAACTTATGACAAAAGTTGCCTATGCAGGTCCAAGTCGTCGTATTTTTAAAATTTTAACAGAATTTTTAACGGATTTTATTTTATTTTATTTTTTTTTTTTTTGAAATTGCCAAATTTGTACCAAATGCTGGAGGGTATTAAAAGTTCGGCCCGGCCGAACTTACACCTTTTTTACTTGTTAAATTTCAGAATTGCAAAAATACAAAACCCATCCTCAACCAAAATTTCAAGCTTCTAGCTTCAGCCGTTTCGCCTGGTCGTCAATGAATCGTTAAGTCAGTCAGACAATTACTTCACTCCTGTTTTAATATAGATTAAGCTATTTCTTTTTGCTCTTCAGCATAAAACTTCAAAACACTGACGTACATGTTTTTTTCTGGGGGGAGTATGTCTAACTGGAACAAATAGTTTTCCCATATAAAATGTACAAAAAATTTTGAAGAAAGCTGCTGCTGCGGAGAATGAAAAACTAGGAAACTAGGAGGTTTGATAATTTCAAACTCTTTATAAAGAAATTTATTTCGCCAAAATTCTAGCTTAGCTATTTTAGCGTATTTAATATAAGAAATTGGATATTGAAACTATAAAACCTAACACCCACATTGTTCACTACGACCCCCTCCCATATTTAACAGTAATTGTGAAAATCTTAACGCCTTAAAGATACCACCACTAAAATATGCTACTGACGGAACACGCTGTCCGCAAATTTCCGTCTTGCAAATCTGTCTTTTCGTTGATAAGCCAATTCAGTTAATCAACATTTCAGTAATTAATCTGCTCAACAGCTATTCAAAGAAGTTGAATCATAAAAACAAGGAAACTGCTGGAATGAAAATAACAGTAACGGCGGTGGTGGGCAGAGGCAGCAGAAACTACAACAACAGCAAAAACCGTAGTAAACAACTTGATAATAAAAATAATAACAATAATAACTGGCAAACAACAAATCCTGAATCAGGAAACAGTAACAAAAACTAATAGTCGAAACAAACAGTTGGCTGAGAGATAGACAGGCTGAGAGACATACAGACAGACAGTCGACAGACAGACAAATAGACGACGTCTCGAAGGGGTTTTTGCTATATTGGCTTTTTATTTATATTCCTCCAACTCTTGTGTTGACTCCCTTGAATTAATAGCAACCAGTTTTCAGCATAGTCTCCCCTCAAGGCTCAAAGCAATCGGAGCCATTAAAGTGTGAACTTCAAGTGATGGGGGGTGTTGTTGGTGAGCCAAAGGAGCTGTTGTTGCCCATAACAATGTCCGTGGTTATAAGCTTTAGAACAAATTATGCAAATTAGTTAAAAGCTTTTACGGTATTATTAAAATGAACTAAGCATTCATTGCATATCGCGGTCCATGGAACGACGTTCGCGTCGTTGGCAGAGCGAGGAAAAATCCTTAGCCATCTCTATCATCGCCTACTTCGCGGAAATCGAAAGCAAACTTTTGAACAGTTAATGGTTGAACACTGTCAAGAGTATTGACTTTTAATGCTTGACTCGTTGGTAATTCTACTCTTTGACGGATGATGATGCTGACGACTACGACAACGACGGCGTGAAAGACGACTACGTCGATGGCGAAGACGATGACGATGAGAATACTTTTTCTTGGCCCGATGCTGGGGATTGATTTCAATTAATTGTAAAAATACATTAACAGCATTAAGGTTGGACTATGTTTCTTATTTCGTCCGAGATGATAGGTCTTCTTAATTAACACGAGTTCTCGTAAATTAGATGAAATTGAAATAATTAAAGCCAGCCATTAATCACACTTTATTGATATACGTTTCAATGTGAATTATGATGACGACGATGAGTAGGCTATTTCAGCTCTTTTAAAGATGTTTGAAGTTAATATATAATTTTCTTAAAGAAAAGCTATGTCAAGTACAGGGTTGCCCATATTCGAAAGAACTTTGGGCCCATTCCAATCGACGAGGCTTGTCCGCAGGCACATTCTTTGCGTCAATTGAATTTTTTACGGGAACAAATGCAAATCAATGCGAATAATCCGTTGTAAAGTGGACCGAGCCATGCCCAACTGCTGAGAACGGCGTTTTTGGGATGTTCTTGGGGACCTCTCAACACTGGCTCGTACGGCAGCGTATTCTCTGCCGATCGCCTTGGTCGACTTTTATATGGCCTCTTCGGATTAGAAAGAGCCTTACCAGTCGAAAATTTTCGTATAAAACGCTTAATGGTGTTCTTAGAAGGCGCACTTCTCACATTTTTTAATGTTTTAAAAGCACGTTGAGTTTCACAATTGAATTCTTGTAATTTCAACTATTTCAGAGTGCTCGCGTGGCGTGTATTGGTTTCATCGTAAAATCTGCTTGGACTGACGCTTCAAACGCGGTACGTCATTAAGCGATGTGACATCTCTGTCAAAAGTTATGGCGTTGCCAGATGGGTACGTCGAATATGGGCAACCCTGTACTGAGAAGATTAAGTGACATTACAAATTGCAAGCTTTTGGTACTGTGAAACACAAAAAACAAGTCAAACATTAAGTCGGGCCGGACCGAACTTTTAATACCCATTATGACCCACAAATACCAATTTTTAGACATATTCGTGGGAAAAATGTGGCAAAAATCGTCAAAATACCGAATATCGAAGATACCGTTATATGGGAGCTACACCAAACGTGGACCTATATACACAATGTTTCGCCAACCGCAGCCAGATACCATTATGACCACCAATTAACAATTTTTAGACAAATCAATGAAAAAAATGTGGTAAAAACCATCAAAATACTGAATATCGGGAGGTACCGTTATATGGGGGCTATACCAAATCATGGACCCATGAATGCAATGTTTCGCCACCGGAGCTGGACCCATTATGACCAAAAAATACAAATTTTTAGACAATCCGTGAAAAAATGTGGCAAAAAAATTAAAATACCGAATATCGGGAGCTACCGTTATATGGGGACTATACCAAAACGTGGACCGATATATCTCATTTTCAATACCAACTATCCTAGATACAATACAAATTTTTCTGCAAAGTTTTGACATTCTATAATGTGGGCTGTATCGTGATTTCAACAGACAGACGGACACACATACAGACAGACGGACATCGTTAATTTTATGCTGATTATGAATATATAAAATTTATGGGGTCTACTACGAATATTTGGTGATGTTACAAACGGAATGACAAAGTTAATATACTCCCTTTCCAAGGTGAAAGGGAAACCCCAGTGGATATTAAAGTAGAGCTAAAACTATAAACTAGAATGTATACTTTACATAGTAACATAAATGGGGGAGACAAATTTTCATATTTGAAGCCCTTCACTTTAGGTTTGTTTTGCCATCGGCAATTTATTGATTATAATACTATGATCATTTTACTTATTATAAAATATTTTGCTATAGGATTATTTATTGACACATGCGAGTCAAAAAATGGGTCTTTTTGGTTCTTTTTCCAAAACGTACTTAAACTCCAGGTATCGCAGTAAGTCAACTATTCTACAAAATGATGTGCCATAAAAATCTATTGGTCGAAGAATACCATAAAACTCTAAATTTGACATTAACGCCAGAAATGCATAAATATTCAAAACCAACTTTATGTAAGTTTACGCAAAATTCCCCTATAAGCATCAATTGATTAACATCAAAGCAAAATATTCTATATCAAATTTCATTAGAAGTCGCCAAGGAAAAGAAATCCTCAGTTATATATATATCAAGAAAATATCGCATCCACGATGTCAAAACAAAAAAAAAAAAAAAAAAAAACGAAAATATTTACAAATTTATTGGAAAATTTTTGAGTCGATGCGTTCAAGTAACATAAAATGTTATTTTAATCAGGAAATGTCAATAGAGGAAATAACAAAATATAATGTTTGTTGGTACAGGCCATACCCTTGATTTCAGTTATTTCAAGAGTCAGCCGAAATTCCAATTGATTAGACTGAAAATTTATTCTGCATTCTGTATGGGTATAAAATATAGATATATGGATTATTAAAGATTTCTGGTTTTTTATAACATTCACCGGATAGTGTTAAGGATATTATGTCTTTGTGCATAGTTACTTTTGAGGATCTTCATAGAATCCCTTTCCGAGTTGATTAATACATGTCAGTCCGTCTGTCCGTCCATCCGTACTTTTTTTATGAACAAAATGCGGTCGCATTTATTATCCGATTGAGAGGAAATTTAGCAAACAATATTTGTTTGGCCCAACGACGAACCCTATTGATAATCGGATCAGATTTAGATATAGCTCCCATATTCATCAACCGATTTTGGGTTAATTGTGCACCAAATGACTAATATAATCCAAATGACCTAAATTTTGGTACATCCCACCGAATTCAGTCTAGAAGCACGTAAATCAAATTTGTAGAAATCGGTTCAGATATAGATATAGCTCCCATATATGTTTCATCCGATTTGGGGTTTAAAGTACCTCTCATTCGTAATATGCATTCCACAACAATGACCTTTAGTACAGATATAAAATACAGCTCTGAAATAAGTGTATCAAATTTGTCAAGATCGGTTCAAATTGAATATAGCTCCCATACATATATTCAACCGATTTCGGGTTAATTGTGCACCAAATAGCTAATATCAGTCCAAATGTCTATCCGACCAAATTCAGCAAATATTTAAATTTGGTGGATATCGGTTCAGTTCCTCACATCCATAATATGCATTCGACAACAATGATATTGGTACCAGTTATCAGATACAGTCCAGAAATAACTCTGTCAAATATTATCAAGATCGGTTCAGATTAGGATATAGGTCCCATATATATCTTCAACCGATTCCGGGTTAATTGTCCACCAAAAAGTCAATATCAGTCCAAAAGTCCTGAATTTTGGTACATCCGACCAAATTCAGTATAGAAGCGAGTACATCAAATTGGTAAAAACCGGTTCAGCTGTAGCTATAGTATAGTGTTTAAGTCCTTCGCATTCGTAATTCGTAATAACAATGATATTTGGTACCAGATATCTTAAAAAGCTCTGAAATAAGTGCATCAAATTTTATCGAGAACGGCTAAAATTTCGATATAGCTCCCATATATATCCTTAATCCAATTTCAGATTTATTGTGCAAATAATGGCTAAATCAGCTCAAATGGAGTGAATTTCGGGACATACGTTTTCCGATATGTATTATTTAATATAATCCTTCTCTAAAATGCATAGTGGTGCAGCGTAATTTAGTACAGTCTTAAACTAACCAAATGGCAAGATTTTTGCTCAATTCCTTTAGATAATATCCATATGGCACCAAACTATATTTTTGATCAGCATAAATTCTATGTCGATTTAGCGATGTTCGTACTTCTGTATGCCCGTCTGTGGAAATCAATCTAGCTCCCGAACAAAATTTTCGGTATTTTGATGTTTTGTGTGAATTGAAGTTCATAATGAGTACTACAGTGTGTGAAAAAAGAATTGCTCATACAGATCAACGTCTTCGCCTAGTCGCCATATAAAGGTACCTCGAAGTATCGTTTCAAGTTTCGTATTTGAATATCGTAATGACCTATGATAAATAGACATACACAGGTCTACGTCTTCGTGTAACTTTCTACATTAAGTATTCTTACGATTTATGCAGTATTTTTCAGCGGCATTGTTTTTTTAATTCCGAATTCCTTCCAACGAAGGAGGGTATTCAAGGTTTGGCCTGCAACTTGCCGCGTTTTTACTTGTTTTTTTTTTTTTTAATTATAATAAATAGGGCCAGGTAACTATATATTCATGGACCATAAAAAACAACCCCTTTTAATATCCTCCACTATTCAAATTATGGAGGGTACATTAAGTTTGTTATTTGTTACTCATCAAAATAATCATATTAGATTCAACAAAGTATATAGATATATTCGAAATGATGTATAAAAACCTTGGGCACGCAAACATTTGAGCGCATACCTTAGACAGTCCAATAGGACTCAGCACCATCGCAATCAGCACGCGCCACCCTAGAATGGTTACAAAATGAGGTTTCTCGCTTCATTTCGAGCACACAATGGCCACCAAATCTCCGGATACAATCCGTTGGACTATTGTATCTGGGATATTTTGGAAAGCCAGGTTGGCACTAAAAATACCAAAGTGTCGATCGCCTCAGGCAAGCGCTTCGCGGGAATTATTCAAAATACCGCAGAGCAACATTCGGACAGCGTGTGAAGGTTTCATTGGCCGTTTGAAGGCCATAATTCGTGCCAAATGTGACCAATTCGAACAAATGTAAACTTATTCTAAAATTTGATTATATTTCGACATTTTTTGCTTTCATTCGATAAAATAAAAAAAAAAATGTACAAATTATGGCATTTGACTTCGTTCCAGTTTTTTTATCTCACCCTGTATGTGAGTCATTTTTATAGCCCCCATTCTCCCGATATTTAGCCACATTTTTAACAGAATTGTTTGAAATTTGAATTGTTCCTTATGACAGACGTGACGCTTTCCCCTCGAATACTGTATTTCGGCATTCATATTCTTTTTTTTACATGAGATGCTTCCAAATTGGCGGAAGAAATGAAAAGTTTGCTCCGGCCGAAATTGACTGCATTTTTATTTATTTGATGTTACATTGATTAAAGTAAAACTTTTCATGACAATGCCTTAGTTAACCTTCGTCAAAGTAAATATTTAATTTTTGCAACGTATATTCCTCTCAAGAATTTACTCCATTTTTAGCGCTATTTAAAAAATGGAATAGAAATAGGCACACTCACACAAACTAGAAAAAATGGTTATTGCCATCATCATTGGATATCATTTGGCAATGTGAAATATTGCTCCAATCAGACAAATGGTACATAATTATTAAAGCAATTACTCTTAATTTTTATAAGACATCTTGCAGGTTTCCTACCTTCTCTTTGGAACATTTTTCATGAAAACTTTCTAAAAAGAATTTGCCACCTTTGTGCCGTAACTTAGGCGAGAGAAATGGTGCTGGCAGTGGCGATGATGGTGGTGGTGGTACGAAGTAAAACGCAAACAGAATTGATTGTTGGCCAATAAAACATTTTGACGTGTAATTCGTACCTTTGTAGCAATTTTAACAAATGCTTTTAGTTTTTTCTTCAGTTTTGTTTTTGCCCTTTTACGTTACTTCGTTAGAAGAACAACTTTCTTCATACTAAACAGAAAAATGGCAAGCGAGAAAAACACACACTAAACACACTCACAACCATCATCACAAGAAGGAGAAGTAATAAAATTATATCGGAAGATGCCGTTATGTGGCAAAAATGGGGGCGACAAAATGAATGTGGTAACTATGTTATCCTTTCATTTCTTAATTCCTGCCAAAGAATAACACAAAAAAAAAAAAAAAAAAAAAAAAAAACAACGCTGGCAGAAGAAAAACAGAACCTTCGAAGGAAACCAATAATAACATGACACAATCTCAGGACACATTATTGGCAATAAAATCGAATAGTCAAAACGGGAGATGAAACAGTAACCGATACAAATGCTGGTACCACTACGAAACGAAAGCCCGCACATAAACAACATATATTGGAATCGATTTAAAATGCATAAAATTTGGTAGGGAGCCCTCAGCCGTATTTCTCGTAAAAAAGGCAAGAATACATTGCACAGCAGAGAAGAAGAAGAAGTAAGCATTGCAAAGGTAAGCCGCCAACAAGCTACTCAGCAAGTTAGCATATCACCCGTAGACAAATGGATGCTGCTGTGTTGATTGGGAGTGGTATGGTGATGGTGGCTGTGGCAGGAAGGGTTAAATAAAATAAGATTATGGCAAGAAATGAAAGGATGCAATTTCACGTCGACCTTCAGATATGGGTATTTAACACTTTGGCCCCCTCCGAACCATAGTGAAATAAAGGGTGCTCGCTTTTGGTAAGGGTGGTTTTAGTAATCGTTTGAGACATAATTGTTCCTTACAATGCACAATTTAAGATATATTGAGGAAAATAAGGCATGTTTACGTTAGAACTTTTTTTAGGGTTAACCTACTTTAAGAGGATTGTATTGAAGTATAAGTATAATAATGAATGATAGTTTTAATCCAATACAATGGGTTAACCATCCAACGTACTGTAACAATACCTTAAAAGTGAAGTTATATGCTCGCCTTTATAGCTCATTATTTCGACACTTAAAAATGAGTCCAAAGGCCATAAAAATTCTTCTATCTTTTGAGGGAGTCCTTCATTTTAGCTATTAGCTTTATCTGAATTAGATTTGGTTCTAACATGAAAAACTTTACATTAGCTGGAAACCCACTTAGTTTGGTAAATGCAGCGGTTGATGTATTGTTTGGTGCCATCCCCAAGACCTAATCCCCACCAAAGTTATGGGAATTATGACATTTTTTAGACAACAAATAATCCCAGAAGCCATATACCATAATAATGGGGATGGGGATGAGATTTTCCCACCTTCGATCGGACTTGACATTTTCTCTCTTGGGGTATTTTCAACACCGACTATGCGATCCACAGTGTTTATAATATATAATATAATATAATATAATTTTGTTAGTAGCCGACTTTCGATTTTAAAGTCAATATCTTCTGAACTACAAATGATGTCAACACATATGGCACCGTTTTGGAAAGGCAAGAGTATTGGCTATAATGTAGCATTTGATCTTAATACCCCATAATGGATTAATTTTCGAATTGTTAGGGGTTTTTCAAAAAGTTTCGGTATAGAAATATCAATCCCAGCATAGCTCCTAAACTCAATTTAACCCATGTTTTCTTTATTTTTATACCCTCCACCATAGTATTTTAAGTATATCATTCCGTTTGAAACACCTCGAAATATATATTTAGACCCCACAGAGTATATATTCTTGATTAGCATAAAATTCTATGACGATATAGCCATGTCCGTCCATCTAACGGTACCTCCCAATATTCGGTATTTTTGATCATTTCTGCGTCAATATTTATTGGAATTGTCTAAAATTTGGTATTTGAAGTTTGAAATGAACACTACAGCCTATGACAGAAATTTGTCTGTGCAGGTCCACATCTTCGTATAGCCCCCATATAATGTACCCTCCATTATTCACCGATTTTTTTTTTCAAGTTTCGCATTTGTATATTGTAATGGCTTATGACAAAAGTGCCTATGCAGGTCAACGTCGTCGTATAGACCCTAATATAAGGGCAACATTCGGTATTTTAAGATTTTAACAGAATTTTTAACGAATTTTATTGTTTTTGAGAATTGCCAATTCGTTCCAAATGGTGGAGGGTATCAAAGCTCAGCCCGGCCGAACTTACAGCTTTTTACTTTTTAGTTATTTATTATATTTACTTTTTGTCATGAATCCTTAAGAAATTGGGGGTTAGGACAGTTTCCCATGGGTATGACCGTTTTCTGTGGGGTTTATTACGAAAAATGTATTTATCATGTAGTTTAATGTTTGGATAGAGGATCTCGTAGTGTTGAGTGTTAAAAGTTATAATCCTCTGGCACGGAATTTTAAATATTTTGATCGGGCCCCGTAGCCGTGCATTTGAGTGACTTCAACTTCGGATTCGACTCCGAAAAGGTGTTATCTATTTTATTCTATGATAGGGATAAACCAATATATGGGATCGATTCAAATAGATATCAATATTGAACTTTTTAGATGAAATGTGATTATATATTTTTAAACCATGAGTGCTTCTGAATTTCTTGGACATAATGGACAATTTTAATGAGAATAATATTTGTACTACAAACTGGAATATAGACTTCGAATTTTATGCTGGTCACGAATATACAGGGTGAGATAAAAAATCTACAACAAAGTCACAAGGCATAGTTTTTACATTTTTTTTTAATTTATTGAATGAAACAAAAAATATCGGAAATAGCATCAAAATTTTAGAATACGTTTAGATTTGTTCGAATTGGTCACCTCTGGCATGAATTATGACCTTCAAACGGTCAATGAAACCGTCACACGGTACCTGAATGTTGAGCTGCGGTATTTGGGCCCATTCCCGGCGAAGCGCTTGCTTGAGGTGATCGACACTTTGGTATTTTTTAGTGCCAACCTGCTTTCCAAAATACTCTAGATACAATAGTTCAACGGATTGGTATCCGGAGATTTTGGTGGCCATTGTGCGCTGGAAATGAAAAGAGGGACCTCTATTTGTAACCATTCTTGGGTGGCGCTTGCTGAGTGCGATGGTGCTGAGTCCTGTTGGAATGCCCAACGTTTGCGACAAAAATGTTTGCGTGCCCAAGGCTTTAATACACCCTCAAGAATATTTTCGCGACAGTATTTGGCATTTATTCTGATGCCACTGCCGATTAATACGAGCGAAGAGCGACCATCGGCTGTTATGGCGGCCCACACCATCACCATGGCCGGAGTGAGTTCTGGTGTCCACCGAAGGGTCACATTTTCAGCTGACCCTTTGGCAAGTAAACACGATCATTTTGTTGTTTACAAATTGCTGGACAACGAATGTTTTTCGTCGGAGAAAACCGAAGTCGGCAGTTTTACCACTTTCGGCCAGCGAAGCAACTCTTTGGCTCTTTGAGTCTATTTTATACTCCCACCTTGGAAAGGAGGATAATTAACTTGTCATTCCGTTTGTAACATCCTTAAATATTCGTCGTAGACCCCATAAGTATATATTTTCATAATCAGCATAAAATTCCAAGTCGATTAAACGTTGTCTGTCTGTCCGTCTGTCTGTCTGTTGAAATCGCGTACTGTCTACAATATTTGACGTAGAGCGCCAAAATTTAGGAGAGCAATTGTATTGTGTCTAGGATGGTTGGTATTGAAAATGAGATATAGGTCCACGTTCTGGTATATGCCCCATATAACGGTACCTCCGATATTCGGTATTTTAATTTTTTTGCCACATTTTTCACGGATTTGTCTAAAAATTGGTATTTTTTGGTCATAATGGGTTCCAGCTCCGGTGGCGAAACATTGCATTCATGGGTCCATGATTTGGTATAGCCCCCATATAACGGTACCTCCCGATATTCAGTATTTTGATGGTTTTTTACCACCTTTTTTCATTGATTTGTCAAAAATTGGTATTTGTGGGTCATAATGGGTCCTAGTTCGTGTAGCGAAACATTGTAATTATAGGTCCATGTTTTGATATAGTCCCCATATAAAGGTACCACCCGATATTCGGCATTTTAATGGTTTTTGTCACATTTCTTCTAATGTGTTCTTTACCCTAAGGGGAGGGTATTAAAAGTTAGGCCGGCCGCGAACTTAATGTTTTTTTACTTGTTTCTTTCTGCTGCGGTGTAAGCTCTTGCATTTCTTCGAATTTCAATGGCTTTACACCGAGCTCATTTTTCAATATTGCCGAATGGAATATTGCGATATGTTCAGCTCACGAGCTATTTTTCGAGGGTTTCAATCAAGTCGCTTCTCTTAATTTTCGCACAATTTCTGCTGATGTTGCTGTTTTCTTCCGTCCATCCTTGACGTCGGCTACGCTACCATTATCACGGTAACAAGCGTTGGTACAAGTCACAAAAGATTATCCACGTTTAAGTGCTGGAGTGTTCTAATGATAGCCACTTGTGGTTACCCAGCTAATAAAGAAATCACACTATCACGCTTGAATTCCGTCACGAATAACTTATTTTCTGAAAAATCTCACAAAGTGCTTTTTGCACCCTTGTACACATATAATGAGCTGTCACTGAAATAATTTAACAGCTGTTGGACAAGTGACTTAGAAATGCCAGCAGTCTGAAGTTGGTTGCAGTTTTTAATCTCAACCCGTATGTAAGGTACCTTAAAGGTTTTTTTTTTTTAGTAAGTACCTACGGCCTATTGAAATCAGCCAAGGTTATTTATGGGAACTATATCCAAACCCGAACCGATCTCTATAAATTAAGCAGAGTTATTCTATGCTGTAACTGATAGC
>NW_026712216.1:0-38902 GCF_030504385.1 Musca domestica
TTTTTAGCTATTATTTGTGATCACTTTTTTAAAGAGGAAAAATAGCATACTTTAAAATGGCCATAACTTCTTAAATATTGACATTTTCGGGTTTTTAGCTATTATTTGTGATCACTTTTTTAAAGAGGAAATAGCATACTTTAAAATTTGCCATAACTCCTTAAATATTGACATTTCGGGGTTTTTTAGCTATTATTTGTGATCACTTTTTTAAAGAGGAAAATAGCATACTAAAATGGCCATAACTCCTTAAATAGACATTTCTTTTTTTTTAGCTATTATTTGTGATCACTTTTTTAAAGAGGAAAAATAGCATACTTTAAAATGGCCATATTCCTTATATATTGACATTTCGGGTTTTTTACCTATTATTTGTGATCACTTTTTTAAAGAGGAACAATAGCATACTTTAAAATGGCCAAAACTCCTAAAATATTGACATTTCGAGGTTTTTAGCTATTATTTGTGAATAGCATACTTTAAAATGGCCATAACTCCTTAAATATTGACATTTCGGGATTTCTAGCTATTATTTGTGATCACTTTTCTAAAGGGAAAAAAGCATACTTTAAAATGGCATAACTCCTTAAATATTGACATTTCGGGGTTTTTAGCTATTATTTGTGATCACTTTTTTAAAGAGGAAAAATAGCATACTTTAAAATGGCCATAACTCCTTAAATATTGACATTTCGGGGTTTTAGCTATTATTTGTGATCACTCTTTTAAGAGAAAATAGCATACTTTAAAATGGCCATAACTCCTTAAATATTGACATTTCGGGGTTTTTAGCTATTATTTGTGATCACTTTTTTAAGGAGGAAAATAGCATACTTTAAAATGGCCATAACTCCTTAAATATTGACATTTCGGGGTTTTTAGCTATTATTTGTGATCACTTTTTTAAAGAGAAAAATAGCATACTTTAAAATGGCCATAACTCCTTAAAAATTGACATTTCGGGGTTTTTAGCTATTATTTGTGATCACTTTTTTAAAGAGGAAAAAGCATACTTTAAAATGGCCATAACTTCTTAAATATTGACATTTCGGGGTTTTTAGCTATTATTTGTGATCACTTTTTTAAAGAGGAAAAATAGCATACTTTAAAATTGCCATAACTCCTTAAATATTGACATTTCGGGGGTTTTTAGCTATTATTTGGATCACTTTTTTAAAGAGGAAAAATAGCATACTTAAAATGGCCATAACTCCTTAAATATTGACATTTCTTTTTTTTTAGCTATTATTTGTGATCACTTTTTTAAAGAGGAAAATAGCATACTTTAAAATGGCCATAATTCCTTATATATTGACATTTCGGGGTTTTTACCTATTATTTGTGATCACTTTTTTAAAGAGGAACAATATCATACTTTAAAATCGCCAAAACTCCTAAAATATTGACATTCGAGGTTTTTAGCTATATTTGTGAAATAGCATACTTTAAAATGGCCATAACTCCTTAATATTGACATTTCGGGATTTCTAGCTATTATTTGTGATCACTTTTCTAAAGAGGAAAAATAGCATACTTTAAAATGGACATAACTCCCTTAAATATTGACATTTCGGGGTTTTTAGCTATTATTGTGATCACTTTTTAAATAGGAAAAATAGCATACTTTAAAATGGACATAACTCCTTAAATATAGACATTTCGGGGTTTTTAGCTATTATTTGTGATCACTTTCTAAAGAGGAAAATAGCATACTTAAAATGGCCATAACTTCTTAAATATTGACATTTCGGGGTTTTTAGCTATTATTTGTGATCATTTTTTAAGAGGAAAATAGCATACTTTAAAATGGCCATAACTCCTTAAATATTGACATTTCGGGGTTTTTAGCTAGTATTGTGATCACTTTTTTAAAGAGGAAAATAGCACACTTTAAAATGGCCATAACTCCTCAAATATTGACATTTCGGGGTTTTTAGCCATTTTTGTGATCATTTTTCTAAAGTGGAAAATATCATACTTTAAAATGGCCATAACTCCTTAAATATTGACATTTCGGGGTTTTTAGCTATTATTGTGATCACTTTTTTTAAATAGGAAAAACAGCATACTTTAAAATGGCCATAACTCCTTAATATTGACATTTCGGGGTTTTTAGCTATTATTTGTGATCACTTTTTTAAAGAGGAAAAATAGCATACTTTAAAATTGCCATAACTCCTTAAATATTGACATTTCGGGGTTTTTAGCTATTATTTGTGATCACTTTTTTAAAGAGGAAAAATAGCATACTTTAAAATGGCCATAACTCCTTAAATATTGACATTTCTTTTTTTTAGCTATTATTTGTGATCACTTTTTTAAAGAGGAAAAATAGCATACTTTAAAATGGCCATAACTCCTTAAATATTGACATTTCCGGCTTCTACCTATTATTTGTGATCACTTTTTTAAAGAGGAACAATAGCATACTTTAACATCGCCAAAACTCCTAAAATATTGACATTTCGGGGTTTTTAGCTATTATTTGTGAAATAGCATACTTTAAAATGGCCATAACTCCTTAAATATTGACATTTCGGGGTTTTTAGCTATTATTTGTGATCACTTTTTTAAAGAGGAAAAATAGCATACTTTAAAATGGCCATAACTCCTTAAATATTGACATTTCGGGGTTTTTAGCTATTATTTGTGATCACTTTTTTAAAGAGAAAAAAATAGCATACTTTAAAATGGCCATAACTCCTAAATATTGACATTTCGGGGTTTTTAGCTATTATTTGTGATCACTTTTCTAAAGAGGAAAAATAGCATACTTTAAAATGGTCATAAACTCCTTAAATATTGACATTTCGGTGTTTTTAGCCATTATATGTGATCATTTTTTAAAGAGGAATAATAGCATACTTTAAAATCGCCAAAACTCCTAAAATATTGACATTTCGAGGTTTTTAGCTATTATTTGTGAAATAGCATACTTTAAAATGGCCATAACTCCTTAAATATTGACATTTCGGGACTTCTAGCTATTATTTGTGATCACTTTTCTAAAGAGGAAAAATAGCATACTTTAAAATGGACATAACTCCTTAAATATTGACATTTCGGGGTTTTTAGCTATTATTTGTGATCACTTTTTTAAATAGGAAAAATAGCATACTTTAAAATGGACATAACTCCTTAATATTGACATTTCGGGGTTTTTAGCTATTATTTGTGATCACTTTTCTAAAGAGGAAAAATAGCATACTTTAAAATGGCCATAACTTCTTAAATATTGACATTTCGGGGTTTTTAGCTATTATTTGTGATCATTTTTTTAAAGAGGAAAAATAGCATACTTTAAATGGCCATAACTCCTTAAATATTGACATTTCGGGGTTTTTAGCTATTATTTGTGATCACTTTTTTAAATAGGAAAAACAGCATACTTTAAAATGGCCATAACTCCTTAAATATTGACATTTCGGGGTTTTTTAGCTATTATTTGTGATCATTTTTTTTAAAGAGGAAAATAGCATACTTTAAAATGGCCATAACTCCTTAAATATTGACATTTCGGGGTTTTTAGCTATTATTTCTGATCACTTTTTTAAAGAGGAAAAATAGCACACTTTAAAATGGCCATAACTCCTCAAATATTGACATTTCGGGGTTTTTAGCCATTTTTTGTGATCATTTTTCTAAAGAGGAAAATATCATACTTTAAAATGGCCATAACTCCTTAAATATTGACATTTCGGGGTTTTAGCTATTATTTGTGATCACTTTTTTTAAATAGGAAAAACAGCATACTTTAAAATGGCCAATATTTGACATTTGTCAATATTTGACATTTTTTAGCTATTATTTGTGATCACTTTTTTAAAGAGGAAAAATAGCATACTTTAAAATGGCCATAACTCCTTAAATATTGACATTTCGGGGTTTTTAGCTATTATTTGTGATCACTTTTTTAAAGAGAAAAAATAGCATACTTTAAAATGGCCATAACTCCTTAAATATTGACATTTCGGGGTTTTTAGCTATTATTTGTGATCACTTTTTTAAAGAGGAAAAATAGCATACTTTAAAATGGCCATAACTCCTTAAATATTGACATTTCGGGGTTTTTAGCTATTATTTGTGATCACTTTTTTAAAGAGGAAAAATAGCATACTTTAAAATGGCCATAACTCCTTAAATATTGACATTTCGGGGTTTTTAGCTATTATTTGTGATCACTTTTTTAAAGAGGAAAAATAGCATACTTTAAAATGGCCATAACTCCTTAAATATTGACATTTCGGGGTTTTTAGCTATTATTTGTGATCACTTTTTTAAAGAGGAAAAATAGCATACTTTAAAATGGCCATAACTCCTTAAATATTGACATTTCGGGGTTTTTAGCTATTATTTGTGATCACTTTTTTAAAGAGGAAAAATAGCATACTTTAAAATGGCCATAACTCCTTAAATATGACATTTCGGGGTTTTTAGCTATTATTTGTGATCACTTTTTTAAAGAGGAAAAATAGCATACTTTAAATGGCCATAACTCCTTAAATATTGACATTTCGGGGTTTTTAGCTATTATTTGTGATCACTTTTTTAAAGAGGAAAAATAGCATACTTTAAAATGGCCATAACCCCTTAAATATTGACATTTCGGGGTTTTTAGCTTTTATTTGTGATCACTTTTTTAAAGAGGAAAAATAGCATACTTTAAAATGGCCATAACTCCTTAAATATTGACATTTCGGGGTTTTTTAGCTATTATTTGTGATCACTTTTTTAAAGAGGAAAGATAGCATACTTTAAAATGGCCATAACTCCTTAAATATTGACATTTCGGGGTTTTTAGCTATTATTTGTGATCACTTTTCTAAAGAGGAAAAATAGCATACTTTAAAATGGTCATAACTCCTTAAATATTGACATTTCGGGGTTTTTAGCCATTATATGTGATCATTTTTTAAAGAGGAACAATAGCATACTTTAAAATCGCCAAAACTCCTAAAATATTGACATTTCGGGGTTTTTAGCTATTATTTGTGAAATAGCATACTTTAAAATGGCCATAACTCCTTAAATATTGACATTTCGGGGTTTTTAGCTATTATTTGTGATCACTTTTTTAAAGAGGAAAATAACATACTTTAAAATGGCCATAACTCCTTAAATATTGACATTTCGGGGTTTTTAGCTGTTATTTGTGATCACTTTTTTAAAGAGGAAAAATAGCATACTTTAAAATGGCCATAACACCTTAAATATTGACATTTCGGGGTTTTTAGCCATTTTTTGTGATCATTTTTCTAAAGAGGAAAATAGCATACTTTAAAATGGCCATAACTCCTTATATATTGACATTTCGGGGTTTTTAGCTATTATTTGTGATCACTTTTTTAAAGAGGAAAAATAGCATACTTTAAAATGGCCATAACTCCTTAAATATTGACATTTCGGGGTTTTTAGCCATTTTTTGTGATCATTTTTCTAAAGAGGAAAATAGCATACTTTAAAATGGCCATAACCTCCTTAAATATTGACATTTCGTGGTTTTTAGCTATTATTTGTGATCACTTTTTTAAAGAGGAAAAATATCATACTTTAAAATGGCCATAACACCTTAAATATTGACATTTCGGGGTTTTTTTAGCCATTTTTTGTGATCATTTTTCTAAAGAGGAAAATAGCATACTATAAAATGGCCATAACTCCTTAAATATTGACATTTCGGGGTTTTTTAGCTATTATTTGTGATCTCTTTTTAAAGAGGAAAAATAGCATACTTTAAAATGGCCATAACTCCTTAAATATTGACATTTCTTTTTTTTTAGCTATTATTTGTGATCACTTTTTTAAAGAGGAAAAATAGCATACTTTAAAATGGCCATAACTCCTTAAATATTGACATTTCCGGCTTTTAGCTATTATTTGTGATCACTTTTTTAAAGAGGAACAATAGCATACTTTAATATCGCCAAAACTCCTAAAATATTGACATTTCGGGGTTTTTAGCTATTATTTGTGAAATAGCATACTTTAAAATGGCCATAACTCCTTAAATATTGACATTTCGGGGTTTTTAGCTATTATTTGTGATCACTTTTTTAAAGAGGAAAAATAGCATACTTTAAAATGGCCATAACTCCTTAAATATTGACATTTCGGGGTTTTTAGCTATTATTTGTGATCACTTTTTTAAAGAGAAAAAATAGCATACTTTAAAATGGCCATAACTCCTTAAATATTGACATTTCGGGGTTTTTAGCTATTATTTGTGATCACTTTTCTAAAGAGGAAAAATAGCATACTTTAAAATGGTCATAACTCCTTAAATATTGACATTTCGGTGTTTTTAGCCATTATATGTGATCATTTTTTAAAGAGGAATAATAGCATACTTTAAAATCGCCAAAACTCCTAAAATATTGACATTTCGAGGTTTTTAGCTATTATTTGTGAAATAGCATACTTTAAAATGGCCATAACTCCTTAAATATTGACATTTCGGGATTTCTAGCTATTATTTGTGATCACTTTTCTAAAGAGGAAAAATAGCATACTTTAAAATGGCCATAACTCCTTAAATATTGACATTTCGGGGTTTTTAGCTATTATTTGTGATCACTTTTTTAAAGAGAAAAAATAGCATACTTTAAAATGGCCATAACTCCTTAAATATTGACATTTCGGGGTTTTTAGCTATTATTTGTGATCACTTTTTTAAAGAGGAAAAATAGCATACTTTAAAATGGCCATAACTCCTTAAATATTGACATTTCGGGGTTTTTAGCTATTATTTGTGATCACTTTTTTAAAGAGGAAAAATAGCACACTTTAAAATGGCCATAACTCCTCAAATATTGACATTTCGGGGTTTTTAGCCATTTTTGTGATCATTTTTCTAAAGAAGAAAATATCATACTTTAAATGGCCATAACTCCTTAAATATTGACATTTCGGGGTTTTTAGCTATTATTTGTGATCACTTTTTTTAAATAGGAAAAACAGCATACTTTAAAATGGCCATAACTCCTTAAATATGACATTTCGGGGTTTTTAGCTATTATTTGTGATCACTTTTTTAAAGAGGAAAAATAGCATACTTTAAAATTGCCATAACTCCTTAAATATTGACATTTCGGGGTTTTTAGCTATTATTGTGATCACTTTTTTAAAGAGGAAAAATAGCATACTTTAAAATGGCCATAACTCCTTAAATATTGACATTTCCTTTTTTTTAGCTATTATTTGTGATCACTTTTTTAAAGAGGAAAAATAGCATACTTTAAAATGGCCATAACTCCTTAAATATTGACATTTCGGGGTTTTTAGCTATTATTTGTGATCACTTTTTTAAAGAGGAAAGATAGCATACTTTAAAATGGCCATAACTCCTTAAATATTGACATTTCGGGGTTTTTAGCTATTATTTGTGATCACTTTTCTAAAGAGGAAAAATAGCATACTTTAAAATCGCCAAAACTCCTAAAATATTGACATTTCGAGGTTTTTAGCTATTATTTGTGAAATAGCATACTTTAAAATGGCCATAACTCCTTAAATAGTGACATTTCGTGATTTCTAGATATTATTTGTGATCACTTTTCTAAAGAGGAAAAATAGCATACTTCAAAATGGACATAACTCCTTAAATATTGACATTTCGGGGTTTTTAGCTATTATTTGTGATCACTTTTTTAAATAGGAAAAATAGCATACTTTAAAATGGACATAACTCCTTAAATATTGACATTTCGGGGTTTTTAGCTATTATTTGTGATCACTTTTCTAAAGAGGAAAAATAGCACACTTTAAAATGGACATAACTCCTCAAATATTGACATTTCGGGGTTTTTAGCCATTTTTTGTGATCATTTTTCTAAAGAGGAAAATATCATACTTTAAAATGGCCATAACTCCTTAAATATTGACATTTCGGGGTTTTTAGCTATTATTTGTGATCACTTTTTTTAAATAGGAAAAACAGTATACTTTAAAATGGCCATAACTCCTTAAATATTGACATTTCGGGGTTTTTAGCTATTATTTGTGATCACTTTTTTAAAGAGGAAAAATAGCATACTTTAAAATTGCCATAACTCCTTAAATATTGACATTTCGGGGTTTTTAGCTATTATTGTGAAATAGCATACTTTAAAATGGCCATAACTCCTTAAATATTGACATTTCGGGGTTTTTAGCTATTATTTGTGATCACTTTTTTAAAGAGGAAAAATAGCATACTTTAAAATGGCCATAACTCCTTAAATATTGACATTTCGGGGTTTTTAGCTATTATTTGTGATCACTTTTTTAAAGAGAAAAAATAGCATACTTTAAAATGGCCATAACTCCTTAAATATTGACATTTCGGGGGTTTTTAGCTATTATTTGTGATCACTTTTTTAAAGTGTGGAAAAATAGCATACTTTAAAATGGCCATAACTCCTTAAATATTGACATTTCGGGGTTTTTAGCTATTATTTGTGATCACTTTTTAAAGAGGAAAAATAGCATACTTTAAAATGGCCATAACTCCTTAAATATTGACATTTCGGGGTTTTTAGCTATTATTTGTGATCACTTTTTTAAAGAGGAAAAATAGCATACTTTAAAATGGCCATAACTCCTTAAATATTGACATTTCGGGGTTTTTAGCTATTATTTGTGATCACTTTTTTAAAGAGGAAAAATAGCATACTTTAAAATGGCCATAACTCCTTAAATATTGACATTTCCGGGTTTTTAGCTATTATTTGTGATCACTTTTTTAAAGAGGAAAAATAGCATACTTTAAAATGGCCATAACTCCTTAAATATTGATATTTCGGGGTTTTTAGCTATTATTTGTGATCACTTTTCTAAAGAGGAAAATAGCATACTTTAAAATGGCCATAACCCCTTAAATATTGACATTTCGGGGTTTTTAGCTTTTATTTGTGATCACTTTTTTAAAGAGGAAAAATAGCATACTTTAAAATGGCCATAACTCCTTAAATATTGACATTTCGGGGTTTTTAGCTATTATTTGTGATCACTTTTTTAAAGAGGAAAGATAGCATACTTTAAAATGGCCATAACTCCTTAAATATTGACATTTCGGGGTTTTTAGCTATTATTTGTGATCACTTTTCTAAAGAGGAAAAATAGCATACTTTAAAATGGTCATAACTCCTTAAATATTGACATTTCGGTGTTTTTAGCCATTATATGTGATCATTTTTTAAAGAGGAATAATAGAATACTTTAAAATCGCCAAAACTCCTAAAATATTGACATTTCGAGGTTTTTAGCTATTATTTGTGAAATAGCATACTTTAAAATGGCCATAACTCCTTAAATATTGACATTTCGGGGTTTTTAGCTATTATTTGTGATCACTTTTTTAAAGAGGAAAAATAGCATACTTTAAAATGGCCATAACTCCTTAAATATTGACATTTCGGGGTTTTTAGCTATTATTTGTGATCACTTTTTTAAAGAGGAAAAATAGCATACTTTAAAATGGCCATAACTTCTTAAATATTGACATTTCGGGGTTTTTAGCCATTTTTTGTGATCATTTTTCTAAAGAGGAAAATAGCATACTTTAAAATGGCCATAACTCCTTAAATATTGACATTTCGGGGTTTTTAGCTATTATTTGTGATCACTTTTTTAAAGAGGAAAAATAGCATACTTTAAAATGGCCATAACTCCTTAAATATTGACATTTCGGGGTTTTTAGCCATTTTTTGTGATCATTTTTCTAAAGAGGAAAATAGCATACTATAAAATGGCCATAACTCCTTAAATATTGTCATTTCGGGGTTTTTAGCTATTATTTGTGATCACTTTTTTAAAGAGGAAAAATAGCATACTTTAAAATGGCCATAACTCCTTAAATATTGACATTTCGGGGTTTTTAGCTATTATTTGTGATCACTTTTCTAAAGAGGCAAAATATCATACTTTAAAATGGCCATAACACCTTAAATATTGACATATCGGGGTTTTTAGCCATTTTTTGTGATCATTTTTCTAAAGAGGAAAATAGCATACTTTAAAATGGCCATAACTCCTTAAATATTGACATTTCGTGGTTTTTAGCTATTATTTGTGATCACTTTTCTAAAGAGGCAAAATATCATACTTTAAAATGGCCATAACACCTTAAATATTGACATTTCGGGGTTTTTAGCCATTTTTTGTGATCATTTTTCTAAAGAGGAAAATAGCATACTTTAAAATGGCCATAACTCCTTAAATATTGACATTTCGGGGTTTTTAGCTATTATTTGTGATCACTTTTTTAAAGAGGAAAAATAGCATTCTTTAAAATGGCCATAACTCCTTAAATATTGACATTTCGGGGTTTTTAGCCATTTTTTGTGATCATTTTTCTAAAGAGGAAAATAGCATACTTTAAAATGGCCATAACTCCTTAAATATTGACATTTCGTGGTTTTTAGCTATTATTTCTGATCACTTTTCTAAAGAGGCAAAATATCATACTTTAAAATGGCCATAACTTCTTAAATATTGACATTTCGGGGTTTTTAGCTATTATTTGTGATCACTTTTTTAAAGAGGAAAAATAGCATACCTTACAATCGCCAAAACTCCTTAAGTATTGACATTTCGGGGTTTTTAGCTATTACTTGTGATCATTTTTTTAAAGAGGAAAAATAGCATACTTTAAAATGGCCATAACTCCTTAAATATTGACATTTCGGGGTTTTTAGCTATTATTTGTGATCACTTTTTTAAAGAGGAAAAATAGCACACTTTAAAATGGCCATAACTCCTTAAATATTGACATTTCGGGGTTTTTAGCCATTTTTTGTGATCATTTTTCTAAAGAGGAAAATATCATACTTTAAAATGGCCATAACTCCTTAAATATTGACATTTCGGGGTTTTTAGCTATTATTTGTGATCACTTTTTTAAAGAGGAAAAATAGCATACATTAAAATGGCCATAACTCCTTAAATATTGACATTTCGTAGTTTTTAGCTATTATTTGTGATCACTTTTCTAAAGAGGAAAAATAGCATACTTTAAAATGGCCATAACTCCTTAAATATTGACATTTCGGGGTTTTTAGCCATTTTTTGTGATCATTTTTCTAAAGAGGAAAATAGCATACTTTAAAATGGCCATAACTCCTTAAATATTGACATTTCGGGGTTTTAGCTATTTGTGATCACTTTTTTAAAGAGGAAAAATAGCATACTTTAAAATGACTATAACTCCTTAAATATTGACATTTCGGTGTTTTTAGCCATTTTTTGTGATCATTTTTCTAAAGAGGAAAATATCATACTTTAAAATGGCCATAACTCCTTAAATATTGACATTTCGTGGTTTTTAGCTATTATTTGTGATCACTTTTCTAAAGAGGCAAAATATCATACTTTAAAATGGCCATAACTTCTTAAATATTGACATTTCGGGGTTCTTAGCTATTATTTGTGATCACTTTTTTAAAGAGGAAAAAATAGCATACTTTAAATTGGCCATAACTCCTTAAATATTGACATTTCGGGGTTTTTAGCCATTTTTTGTGATCACTTTTCTAAAGAGGAAAAATAGCATACTTTAAAATGGCCATAACTTCTTAAATTTTGACATTTCGTGGTTTTTAGCTATTATTTGTGATCACTTTTCTAAAGAGGCAAAATATCATACTTTAAAATGGCCATAACTTCTTAAATATTGACATTTCGGGGTTTTTAGCTATTATTTGTGATCATTTTTTTTAAAGAGGAAAAATAGCATACTTTAAAATGGCCATAACTCCTTAAATATTGACATTTCGGGGTTTTTAGCCATTTTTTGTGATCACTTTTCTAAAGAGGAAAAATAGCATACTTTAAAATGGCCATAACTCCTTAAATATTGACATTTCGGGGTTTTTAGCCATTTTTGTGATCATTTTTCTAAAGAGGAAAATATCATACTTTAAAATGGCCATAACTCCTTAAATATTGACATTTCGGGGTTTTTAGCTATTATTTGTGATCACTTTTTTTAAATAGGAAAAACAGCATACTTTAAAATGGCCATAACTCCTTAAATATTGACATTTCGGGGTTTTTAGCTATTATTTGTGATCACTTTTTTAAAGAGGAAAAATAGCATACTTTAAAATTGCCATAACTCCTTAAATATTGACATTTCGGGGTTTTTAGCTATTATTTGTGAAATAGCATACTTTAAAATGGCCATAACTCCTTAAATATTGACATTTCGGGGTTTTTAGCTATTATTTGTGATCACTTTTTTAAAGAGGAAAAATAGCATACTTTAAAATGGCCATAACTCCTTAAATATTGACATTTCGGGGTTTTTAGCTATTATTTGTGATCACTTTTTTAAAGAGAAAAAATAGCATACTTTAAAATGGCCATAACTCCTTAAATATTGACATTTCGGGGTTTTTAGCTATTATTTGTGATCACTTTTTTAAAGTGTGGAAAAATAGCATACTTTAAAATGGCCATAACTCCTTAAATATTGACATTTCGGGGTTTTTAGCTATTATTTGTGATCACTTTTTTAAAGAGGAAAAATAGCATACTTGGCCATAACTCCTTATGTTTGCGTAGCAAAGGGGAAAAGTGGAAATAGCACCAAAAAATAAAGGAAAAGAAACAAACAATTTTTAGTATTTTGTCCAATAGAAATATTGGATAGTTTTATTTAATTGAATATTGTTGTAGAACAATATTCTTACCTTTTTTAAAATGTTGCTGAGAAAGCTCGTTGTTGTTAGGACGTAATCCAAAAAACGATTAAGTGTCAAACAACAACGAGCAAGCCAAGATGTCGCAAGTGGCGTTTGAAAAATGTCACTCGTTATGATTTGACAGTACGATTGTATGATGAATATCACACAGTCGTACACGAAAGTCCGTTACAAATTTGAAAACGGAGTAAACATTTAAATGAATATATTCTAGTGTAAACATTGCCGCCAGCCTTGCAACATCTTGCTATGTTGCAATGTAAATTAAGTATACAAAAATATAAATTCATTTTACAATTTTTTCTTACAATTCATATTTTATTATTCATTTTTGTTTTTTTTTTTTTTAATATTGCGCTCGGAGAGCAGGCGGCGCATTGCCGCACAATAAATTAATTGACCGTCGGTCATAAGGCAGGGGCGAGCTCTTCTGGCAAAAGTGTCCCAGCAAGAAATCACATTGGGCATGGACCCGACAAGACCCATCCAAAGATGGTAAGTTGGGCCCATGGGAATCCAGGGCTCGAGTATACCTGGGTCTTCATCACTTTAGGGTACACTTCGGCACCCAACACCACGGCTACTCGGGACGATTTAAAAAATTGCGGATCCGCTAACATCATACCTTGGTAGTGCTCCTTTATCGATTCCGAGGCAGATTGGTTTGGGGACAAACGATGGGTTAAATGTGTAACCCGAGCGGATACCAACAATCGTTGGGCGGAGTCGAAGGTCGAGACCAGTGTAAATTGGGCAAATCGGTCGGACCCGACTGGGGTGGTATTCAGTCGCAACGACTTGACCAGCGAATTGCAGATTCGACTACTACCTGCACATGGGTCCAGCATTGCTCGGACTGGTATTATTTTTGTGTGGGAAACCAATTGAGCGACGATAGTTGGCCCTATTGTGATAATAGGTTGGATTGCCATGCTATGTAACGTAGTTACATGCGACGAGAAAGCGGACGGCGTACTTTGTGCGGACGGACGTTTGTTGCTACGTGAAGACGTAGACGGACCATTATTATTAATATTATCTTTGTTAATATTATTATTGTTATTTTTATTATTTGCATTTTTATTTTTATTATTATTATTAATATTACTATTATTATTATTATTATCTTTATTATAATTGTTTTTATTATTTTGATGGGAAAGTTGGGCAGAAGGATGGAGCAGGTTGTGATGCTTGCCCTTGCATTGCTTGCAGCCTGGATCTTTGCGGCAATCACGAAGTAAGTGGTCCGAGTCCAAACAATTGGAACAGCACAAGTGCTTGACCACGGTTCGGATCTTCTTATCCAAGCTGAGCCTCTTAAAACGCCCGCATTGCCGAAGATGGTGTTTTTGGTGACACCAACTACAGCGGCGCTTACTGGAACCCGTTGAGCCCGCAGTTGATTTCGGCGTCGCCACTGGGTCTTTGCCGTCAGAGCGTCTATCTGAACCACCCGGTGTAATTACTCGTCGAGGAGTGGTTGGCGCAGAAGACATCCCTGCCGTAGACTGCATTGCTGTCTCAGGCTGAATAACAGCAGCACAAGGTGCGAGAGCAGGCTCATTGTGAGTAGCGGCAGCATCAACATTGGTACCAGTGCAACAATTGGGAGCAAGTTCAATATCCGTAAGGGGAACCAAAACCATATCATCGACATCTCTTTCCTCATCCGACATGGGGACATCTTCCTCATAGTCAGGAAGAGTAGCGACCATCTTGTTTTGATTTTCCATGCTACGAAAAAAAAATAAAGATGGCGAGGAAACAAACATCTAATTGGTCAAAGCGACCAGCTTAACCACCGGACGCCGCACAATGCCATTTTCAGTTTTTACGTCGGCGACACGAACGCGACCGTCTGTACCGGGAAAAAACATTGATGACCCGACCTAATTTCCAGGATGTTGGAGATAATTGTTCTTGTCGAATTACTACTAAATCGTCCGTTTGTATATCGCGCTGAGGAAATTTCCATTTATAGCGTTTATGGAGACTTTTTAAATACTCTTCCTTCCACCGTAGGCAGAACTGTTGAGTAAGCGCCTTAAGTTTTCTATACCGATTGACGATATGCAAGGGAGATTCTTGTATTAGTGGTTCCGGAGGGGATAAAATAGGAGATCCTACCAAAAAATGACCTGGAGTTAAAGCCAAATAACTATCCAGACTATCGCTCATCGGACAAAGCGGTCGAGAATTTAAACAAGCTTCTATACGCGAGAGAACCGTAGAGAACTCTTCAAAAGTATATTAATGTTTATAGCGTGTTTTCGAAAATGTTTTTTAAAACTTTTCACCGCAGCTTCCCAGAGGCCGCCCATATGTGGGGCACCAGCCGGGATGAACTTCCACGAAAGCTCTTGATACTGGTATGCGGAACATACCCGATCGCGACTTTCATGAACAAGTGATTTGAATTCACGCTCAAATTCTCGAGAAGCACCAACGAAATTGGTGCCATTGTCAGAAAAGACAGTCTTAGGACATCCGCGTCGCGAAATGAACCTGTGAAATGCTGCTAGAAATGTTGTCGTCGACAAATCAGAGGCAGCTTCTAAATGTATTGCTTTCGTAGAAAAGCAAACAAAAACACAAACATAACCTTTCGTAATTTTACAGCAGCGACCAGTAAAAGATTTAAGGTCAAAAGGACCAGCAAAATCGACACCTGTAGTGGCAAATGGTCGCGTTATAGTTGTTCGTTCCGGGGGAAGAGCAGCCATAATCTGAGTACAAGCTTTTTTCTTTTCTAAAATGCAAGGTTTACAATTACTAATTACTTTGCGAATGAGTGAGGTTAATCTGGGAATCCAGTATTCACTGCGAATAAGACGCAACATTAATTGATTTCCACCGTGAATGGAAATTAAATGCATTTTCTCAACAAGAAGACGAGCGAATTTACAATGATAGGGAAGCAAAATAGGATGCCGTTCTGAGTATGAGAGAGTAGGTGATCGAACTAAACGTCCATTTAGCCTCATAACACCTGCATCATCCAGGAAGGGATTCAAGGACAAAATCGAACTTTTTGAATTTAAGGACCTATTGTTAGATAAAGAACTATATTCTTCGGCATAATACGCTTTTTGAGCCAAAACAATAAGCCTTAATTTAATATTTTTCAGTTCGGAGCTCGAAGGAGCTTGTCCTTGAACAATATTTTGACCAGTAGAAGAAGGATGTATTTTGTAAAAAAATCTAAAAACGAATGAGACGACTCGTAAAGCCTTATCTAACGATGAAAAATTGTCTAAAACATCAACGAAATTTTCGAAGTAGGAAAAATGACTTTTAACCGCACGAATTTCTACATCCGTATCAAGAGCGGACAAGTCACGTAACCTCCATTCAGAGCTGTTTGAACGGAGCCAATGTGGTCCGTACCACCAAATTTGTGAAGAAGCCAATTCAGCGGGCGTAAGTCCGCGACTTCCCAAATCAGCAGGATTATCTTCTGACGATACATGATGCCAAACATTTTGACCAACGTTGTCCTGTATCTTGGAGACCCTATTCGCAACAAAGGTTGACCAAGTTGACGGAATTTTCTTTAACCAAGATAGAACGATCGTAGAATCGGTCCAAAAGTAAGTTTTCGAAAATCTAATATCAATCTCAGCGATAATGGCTTTGAAGAGTTCGGAGGCCAAGACCGCACCACACAATTCTAGACGCGGAAGAGAAATCGACTTGATAGGAGCTACTTTAGTTTTACAGGACAACAAATGTGTAGAAATGTCACCATTGGAAGCAATATTACGAATGTATACCACCCCCGCATATGCCTTCTCTGAGGCATCAGAAAAAATATGAAGTTCGGCAGAGCAATCTGGAACATAATTGACCCATCGTGGAATTTGAATATAATTGACGTCCTGATACGTCTCAACGAATTTCTGCCAAGCACCCATTGTCGTAGACAGAAGAGAATCATCCCAATCGATGTGATCTAACCAAATGCGTTGCATTATAATTTTGGCTACAATTAGAACAGGTCCTAGCCACCCAATAGGATCAAACAATTTGGCAATAGTAGAAAGCACTTCTCGTTTAGTATATGTGGATTTTTTAGCAAGTGGTTTTACATTGAAATAAAATACATCTAGTTGAGCATTCCAACGAATGCCGAGAGGCTTAGAACTGCTGGCTTCAACAAAATCTAAAAGTTTAGTGTCTATTAGGTGTTCAGCTGGAAGACCTTTAGTATAGAACGGTCATTAGAAGTCCATTTCCGCAACTCAAATTTAGCTGAAGATAGGACACGTATTAATTGGTCTCTAGAAAGATGCGCTGTTTCTAAGTTGTGATACCCTGTCAGTACGTCGTCGACGTACATGCATTTCCGCAGGATATGCGCTGCAAGAGGAAATTCATCTTCGGTGTCATCTGCTAACTGCAACAAAGTACGAATAGCTAGATATGGAGCACAATTTACTCCAAAGGTCACCGTTTTCAACTCAAAATCTTGAATAGGCTGGTCGGGAGAATCCCGGAAAAGAATACGCTGAAGAGGCGTTTGAGCTGAATCTACTAAAATTTGGCGATACATTTGAGTAATGTCGCAATTAAATACATATTTGAATACCCTCCATCTCAGTATGAGTAGAACTAGATCTATTTGAAGAGTCGGACCGACATAGAGCACATCATTCAAGCTTTTACCATTTGAAGTTTTATTAGAGGCATTAAAAACCACCCGTAATTTGGTAGTTTGTTTCTCTGGATTAATTACTGCATGGTGAGGCAAATAGCAAACCGTAGAGTTTGCGGAAGGGATTGAAACTGATCTCATGTGATCTAAATCTATATATTCCCTAACCACCCCATCATATATTTGTTTAATATTTGGTTTTTTAAGCAGAGAAGCCTCATTGCGAATGAATTGTCGTAGACAATTTGCTCTAGAATGGCCAAGATAAGGTTGACCAAATAATTCTGGTTTTATGGGAAGAGTGACAATATATCTGCCATTAGAATCCCTTCTAGTAGTATTTTTATAATTTTCCTCACAGTATTTGTCGGCAGGAGACAAGATTGAGCGCTTTGGAACTTCTTCCAGTTCCCAAAATCGAAGAAGTGTCTTGCTAAGAGCATCTTCTTCAGAATATGCTACATTAGTAGAAAATACTCTGATGTTGCTAGCAGAAATGGGACCAGTAATGATCCAGCCGAACACAGTATTTTGCGCAATTAAAGAACCCAAAATATTAGATTGCATTCCCTGTAAGAGAATTTTAGGATAAATATCAGCACCTAATAACATATCAACTGGTCTGCAGTCGAATAATTGAGTGTCAGCCAAACGTAGATTTGGCAACCTGGAAGAAAATTCAGTACTAACCACAAAGGATGGAAGATTTCCAGAGATGGTAGGAACTACCAACGCTGTAATTTTCATAAGTACTGAACTATCTATGGATGAAGAAATACCAAAAGAACACAGTTTCCTCGACAATGTTGAAACAGTTTGATTAACACCTGAAACAGTTGCTTGAGTGGAAGTTGTAGAAATACCCAAACGCTGTTGTAATCTAGCAGAAATAAAGGATGCTTCAGAAGCAGGATCAATTAAGGCACGAGCTGGATACGTCATACCCTGGTGAACAATATTCACCATAGCTGTGCCCAAGAGAACCGTCCTATTTTGTGACGTATGAAACACCTGTCTATTTACGGAACTAGATTGTTGGCCAGAAGACGTAGATGGAAGATTCGGGTTAAAATTGGAAGTTTCTGGTAGACGAGGAGCAGGAGCAGAACCGGACGGGCCGTGAGAGGATGGTGGTACATTATTTGCAGATCTGGAAACTTGAAAAGCTTCCCGGTGTAGCAAAGTGTGATGTCTTCGATTACACTTAGCACAACTATGAGTGCTGCTACAATTTTTTACATCATGACCCCTGGAGAGGCAATTAATGCAACAATGATGACGTTTAACTATAGATAAACGATCTGAAAGAGAACGATTTCTGAACTCGGGACATGATCTTAAATGATGAGACTGCGATGGACATAACACACAAGTTTTTTCAGGAGACGAACGATTTGAATTGGCAGAATTAGTAGAACGAGAACTGGCAGCATTTGTAAAATGTGCCCGAACCTTTTTATTATCAACTTTCTTGGAATCAGCTATACCTTTGATATCTCTCAGGCAAGTTAATGTCTGAACTCTTTCCGTAAGAAAATTGTTCAGATCATTCCAAGATGATAGCGCTGACTTATTCTTGACGCTTTGTTCCCACAGTGTAACTGTTTGTTGGGGGAGTCTTTGCAGACACAAAAATACCAAAATTGGATCCCAACCGTCGGTTGGCACGTCATAAATAACCATAGCGGAAACACAACTATTAATTCCACGCTGCAAATTTTTCAAACCTGAACTTGACTCATTTTCAAGAACTGGAAGATCGAATAGAACTTTTAGTTGATTATTTACCAAAATACGCAAATTATCATATGCTTCTTTCAAAGCTTTCCAGGCTAAATTGAAACTTTTATGCATCAATGGGAACTTAGAGACTATATCTCGAGCTTCGCCACTCGTTTTCTTAAGAAGGTGGCACAATTTTTCAATTTCGCTCAAGCGAGAATTGTTAATATAGACAGCTGAGAAGAAATCCCTAAAAGTGGGCCACGAAAGAAAGTCACCACTGAACACATCTATGTCACACGGAGGCAAATTAAGGCTATGAGTCAAGCTATCATTAAGTGGAATGCCATCCATGTCCCTATGACTAGAGGATTTTTGTGAAGCTTCAGAGATCGAATAGACATCATCTGCTAGAGGAGAATCTACATGGGGTGTAGATGGTGGCGGATTGGCATTAGAATGAGGAACAGACGTTTTAGACTTATTTTTAATTTCATCTACCTTTCTATTGATGGCAGACAACACTTGCAGAAAAGCTTTATAAGCGACATCATACTTACTGTCAGCTGAAGTGATGTCCTCTGCACATGCGTCTTCCGATGTTTGCAAGTAATTTAAACATTTATCAAATAACTGTTTCACCTTACTCCAAAGTTCTTTTGCTTCACTTCCTTGAATCTCAAGCGAATAGATATCAAGGTCTTCATCCCGTAGGTCAGAAAAGTTTGCGGAGAACTTGACCAGAGCGTCAGTTGCTCGGATGAAAAAGTCAAGAGGAGTAAGCGACATATTACAAAATTATTAAAAATCAAAAAAGCAAACCAAAATGACGAATGTCTAAAATTTTTAGCAAAAAATGAAAACAAATTCGTTTGAAATTGAAAGGAAAAAAACACTAATATGTTCAAATATATCGACAATATTTTTTCAAAAACTCAGATTTTTAGTAAATTCAACAATAAGAAGAACGTAATTCTTCGGAATTGTCCAAAAATAATGCAAAAAAGTATTAAAATTGCGAATATTATAAAAAATTCAACAACAATTTTTCTCAGTGTAGCGAAAATACACTAAAATTTAGCTCAGTGTATTGGAGCGAACACAAATTTTTATAAATTTTAGAAAAATCTCGTAGAAGAATTAAAAAATCCTGCAAAAATAACCAAACTTTCACAAAAAAATTAAGTTTTTTCTCAAAAAATAGCAATTTTAGTTAAAAATGCCGATCATAGGGTGCACGGACTGTATGATGCACAAGTAGCGACAAGCAGTTAACAAAAAATTGCGAAATAAATTTCCAAAAATTGAGAAAAAAAACTTGTAAAATATTTTAATATATATTAATATATTATAAAATAATCGATAAATATTCTTCCACAAAAATATTTATTAAATTTTATTCTAATATCGTATTTTAAACTTTCGAAACGACCCCTCGTATATTAGCGCTTGTTGTGTCTGAGTGCGTATGTATGTGCCTACCAACGTAAGCAGCGATCGAGCATCAACTAGGCACTGCAGTGATGTGTTGTTGTTGTTATTTTATTTTTTTGTGACCACTCAACGTTAGACGAATAGTCGTTGAAAGGTTATTGCACTTTTCTCTTATTCTCTTTCGTTTCTATTTTATGTTTTTGGAAACTGCAAGACCAATCACTTATTCTTCTTTTTTAGAATAATAACAACACAGATCACTGGAATAATAGTTGAGCGTTTTGTTGGTATTTTTTATTTTATTTTCGCGTAACGAAAAAATAAATATTTACATACATACGTATATTCGTTTATGAATATAAAGCACAAACAACAACACTGCGCGGCACTGTTTGGACGACCGTAGGTTAAGCGATATATTTTTTTTGGTTTTATTTTAAATTTATTTGAAAACTTTGCTCACTGATTTGCACTCTACGTACCTGCTTGTTATTTTTGTTGATGTTTGTGATGAGGAAATGTTGCTTCTGCTCTGCGTATTGACGTAGTCAAACCTTTTGGGAAAAAAAGCAGAAATCCTTATTATTTTTTGTTGCACTTATCCGGCTCGCAATGGACCAAATGTTTGCGTAGCAAAGGGGAAAAGTGGAAATAGCACCAAAAAATAAAGGAAAAGAAACAAACAATTTTTAGTATTTTGTCCAATAGAAATATTGGATAGTTTTATTTAATTGAATATTGTTGTAGAACAATATTCTTACCTTTTTTAAAATGTTGCTGAGAAAGCTCGTTGTTGTTAGGACGTAATCCAAAAAAACGATTAAGTGTCAAACAACAACGAGCAAGCCAAGATGTCGCAAGTGGCGTTTGAAAAATGTCACTCGTTATGATTTGACAGTACGATTGTATGATGAATATCACACAGTCGTACACGAAAGTCCGTTACAAATTTGAAAACGGAGTAAACATTTAAATGAATATATTCTAGTGTAAACACCTTAAATATTGACATTTCGGGGTTTTTAGCTATTATTTGTGATCACTTTTTTAAAGAGGAAAAATAGCATACTTTAAAATGGCCATAACTCCTTAAATATTGACATTTCCGGGTTTTTAGCTATTATTTGTGATCACTTTTTTAAAGAGGAAAAATAGCATACTTTAAAATGGCCATAACTCCTTATATATTGATATTTCGGGGTTTTTAGCTATTATTTGTGATCACTTTTGTAAAGAGGAAAATAGCATACTTTAAAATGGCCATAACCCCTTAAATATTGACATTTCGGGGTTTTTAGCTTTTATTTGTGATCACTTTTTAAAGAGGAAAAATAGCATACTTTAAAATGGCCATAACTCCTTAAATATTGACATTTCGGGGTTTTTAGCTATTATTTGTGATCACTTTTTTAAAGAGGAAAGATAGCATACTTTAAAATGGCCATAAGTCCTTAAATATTGACATTTCGGGGTTTTTAGCTATTATTTGTGATCACTTTTCTAAAGAGGAAAAATAGCATACTTTAAAATGGTCATAACTCCTTAAATATTGACATTTCGGTGTTTTTAGCCATTATATGTGATCATTTTTTAAAGAGGAATAATAGAATACTTTAAAATCGCCAAAACTCCTAAAATATTGACATTTCGAGGTTTTTAGCTATTATTTGTGAAATAGCATACTTTAAAATGGCCATAACTCCTTAAATATTGACATTTCGGGGTTTTTAGCTATTATTTGTGATCACTTTTTTAAAGAGGAAAAATAGCATACTTTAAAATGGCCATAACTCCTTAAATATTGACATTTCGGGGTTTTTAGCTATTATTTGTGATCACTTTTTTAAAGAGGAAAAATAGCATACTTTAAAATGGCCATAACTTCTTAAATATTGACATTTCGGGGTTTTTAGCCATTTTTTGTGATCATTTTTCTAAAGAGGAAAATAGCATACTTTAAAATGGCCATAACTCCTTAAATATTGACATTTCGGGGTTTTTAGCTATTATTTGTGATCACTTTTTAAAGAGGAAAAATAGCATACTTTAAAATGGCCATAACTCCTTAAATATTGACATTTCGGGGTTTTTAGCCATTTTTTGTGATTATTTTTCTAAAGAGGAAAATAGCATACTTTAAAATGGCCATAACTCCTTAAATATTGACATTTCGTGGTTTTTAGCTATTATTTCTGATCACTTTTCTAAAGAGGCAAAATATCATACTTAAAATGGCCATAACTTCTTAAATATTGACATTTCGGGGTTTTTAGCTATTATTTGTGATCACTTTTTAAAGAGGAAAAATAGCATACCTTACAATCGCCAAAACTCCTTAAGTATTGACATTTCGGGGTTTTTAGCTATTACTTGTGATCATTTTTTTAAAGAGGAAAAATAGCATACTTTAAAATGGCCATAACTCCTTAAATATTGACATTTCGGGGTTTTAGCTATTATTTGTGATCACTTTTTAAAGAGGAAAAATAGCACACTTTAAAATGGCCATAACTCCTTAAATATTGACATTTCGGGGTTTTTAGCCATTTTTTGTGATCATTTTTCTAAAGAGGAAAATATCATACTTTAAAATGGCCATAACTTCTTAAATTTTGACATTTCGTGGTTTTTAGCTATTATTTGTGATCACTTTTCTAAAGAGGAAAATAGCATACTTTAAAATGGCCATAACTCCTTAAATATTGACATTTCGTGGTTTTTAGCTATTATTTGTGATCACTTTTCTAAAGAGGCAAAATATCATACTTTAAAATGGCCATAACTTCTTAAATATTGACATTTCGGGGTTCTTAGCTATTATTTGTGATCACTTTTTTAAAGAGGAAAAATAGCATACTTTAAAATGACTATAACTCCTTAAATATTGACATTTCGGTGTTTTTAGCCATTTTTTGTGATCATTTTTCTAAAGAGGAAAATAGCATACTTTAAAATGGCCATAACTCCTTAAATTTTGACATTCGGGGTTTTTAGCTATTATTTGTGATCACTTTTTTAAAGAGGAAAAATAGCATACTTTAAAATGGCCATAACTCCTTAAATATTGTCATTTCGGGGTTTTTAGCTATTATTTGTGATCACTTTTTTAAAGAGGAAAAATAGCATACTTTAAATTGGCCATAACTCCTTAAATATTGACATTTCGGGGTTTTTAGCCATTTTTTGTGATCACTTTTCTAAAGAGGAAAAATAGCATACTTTAAAATGGCCATAACTTCTTAAATATTGACATTTCGGGGTTTTTAGCTATTATTTGTGATCACTTTTCTAAAGAGGAAAAATAGCATACTTTAAAATGGCCATAACTCCTTAAATATTGTCATTTCGGGGTTTTAGCTATTATTTGTGATCACTTTTTTAAAGAGGAAAAATAGCATACTTTAAATTGGCCATAACTCCTTAAATATTGACATTTCGGGGTTTTTAGCCATTTTTTGTGATCACTTTTCTAAAGAGGAAAAATAGCATACTTTAAAATGGCCATAACTTCTTAAATATTGACATTTCGGGGGTTTTTAGCCATTTTTGTGATCACTTTTCTAAAGAGGAAAAATAGCATACTTTAAATGGCCATAACTCCTTAAATTTTGACATTTCGGGGATTAGCTATTATTTGTGATCACTTTTTTAAAGAGGAAAAATAGCATACTTTAAAATGGCCATAACTCCTTAAATATTGACATTTCGGGGATTTTAGCTATTATTTGTGATCACTTTTTAAAGAGGAAAAATAGCATACTTTAAAATGGCCATAACTCCTTAAATATTGACATTTCGGGGTTTTTAGCTATTATTTGTGATCACTTTTTAAATAGGAAAAATAGCATACTTTAAAATGGCCATAACTCCTTAAATATTGACATTTCGGGGTTTTTAGCTATTATTTGTGATCACTTTTCTAAAGAGGAAAATAGCATACTTTAAAATGGCCATAACTTCTTAAATATTGACATTTCGGGGTTTTTAGCTATTATTTGTGATCATTTTTCTAAAGAGGAAAAATAGCATACTTTAAAATGGCCATAACTCCTTAAATATTGACATTTCGGGGTTTTTAGCTATTATTTGTGATCACTTTTTTAAAGAAGAAAAATAGCATACTTTAAAATGGCCATAACTCCTTAAATATTGACATTTCGGGGTTTTTAGCTATTATTTGTGATCACTTTCTTAAAGAGGAAAAATAGCATACTTTAAAATGGCCATAACTCCTTAAATATTGACATTTCGGGGTTTTTAGCTATTATTTGTTATCACTTTTTTAAAGAGGATAAATAGCATACTTTAAAATGGCCATAACTCCTTAAATATTGACATTTCGGGGTTTTTAGCCATTTTTTTGTGATCAAAGAGGAAAAATAGCATAATTTAAAATCGCCAAAACTCCTTAAATATTGACATTTCGGGGTTTTTAGCTATTATATGTGATCACTTTTTTAAAGAGGAAAAATAGCATACTTTAAAGTGGCCATAACTCCTTAAATATTGACATTTCGGGGTTTTTAGCTATTATTTGTGATCATTTTTTTTAAAGAGGAAAATAGCATACTTTAAAATGGCCAAAACTCCTTATATATTGACATTTCGGGGTTTTTAGCCATTATTTGTGATCACTTTTTAAAGAGGAAAAATAGCATACTTTAAAATGGCCATAACTCCTTAAATATTGACATTTCGGGGTTTTTAGCTATTATTTGTGATCACTTTTTTAAAGAGGAAAAATAGCATACTTTAAAATGGCCATAACTCCTTAAATATTGACATTTCGGGGTTTTTAGCTATTATTTGTGATCACTTTTTTAAAGAAGGAAAAATAGCATACTTTAAAATGGCCATAACTCCTTAAATATTGACATTTCGGGGTTTTTAGCTATTATTTGTGATCACTTTTTTAAAGAGGAAAAATAGCATACTTTAAAATGGCCATAACTCCTTAAATATTGACATTTCGGGGTTTTTAGCTATTATTTGTGATCACTTTTTTAAAGAAGAAAAATAGCATACTTTAAAATGGCCATAACTCCTTAAATATTGACATTTCGGGGTTTTTAGCTACTATTTGTGATCACTTTTTTAAAGAGGAAAAATAGCATACTTTAAAATGGCCATAACTCCTTAAATATTGACGTTTCGGGGTTTTTAGCTACTATTTGCGATCACTTTTTAAAGAGGAAAATAGCATACTTTAAAATGGCCATAACTCCTTAAATATTGACATTTCGGGGTTTTTAGCTATTATTTGTGATCACTTTTTTAAAGAGGAAAAATAGCATACTTTAAAATGGCCATAACTCCTTATATATTGACATTTCGGGGTTTTTAGCTATTATTTGTGATCACTTTTTTAAAGAAGAAAAATAGCATACTTTAAAATGGCCATAACTCCTTAAATATTGACATTTCGGGGTTTTTAGCTATTATTTGTGATCACTTTTTTAAAGAGGAAAAATAGCATACTTTAAAATGGCCATAACTCCTTAAATATTGACATTTCGGGGTTTTTAGTTATTATTTGTGATCATTTTTCTAAAGAGGAACAATAGCATACTTTAAAATGGCCATAACTCCTTAAATATTGACATTTCGGGGTTTTTAGCTATTATTTGTGATCACTTTTTTAAAGAGGAAAAATAGCATACTTGAAAATGGCCATAACTCCTTAAATATTGACGTTTCGGGGTTTTTAGCTACTATTTGTGATCACTTTTTTAAAGAGGAAAAATGGCATACTTTAAAATGGCCATACTCCTTAAATATTGACATTTCGGGGTTTTTAGCTATTATTTGTGATCACTTTTTTAAAGAAGAAAAATAGCATACTTTAAAATGGCCATAACTCCTTAAATATTGACATTTCGGGGTTTTTAGCTACTATTTGTGATCACTTTTTTAAAGAGGAAAAATGGCATACTTTAAAATGGCCATAACTCCTTAAATATTGACATTTCGGGGTTTTTAGCCATTATTTGTGATCACTTTTTTAAAGAGGAAAAATAGCATACTTTAAAATGGCCATAACTCCTTAAATATTGACATTTCGGGGCTTTTAGCTATTATTTGTGATCAGTTTTCTAAAGAGGAAAAATAGCATACTTTAAAATGGCCATAACTCCTTAAATATTGACATTTCGGGGTTTTTAGCTATTATTTGTGATCACTTTTCTAAAGAGGAAAAATATCATACTTTAAAATGGCCATAACTCCTTAAATATTGACATTTCGGGGTTTTTAGCCATTATTTGTGATCACTTTTTTAAAGAGGAAAAATAGCATACTTTAAAATGGCCATAACTCCTTAAATATTGACATTTCGGGGTTTTTAGCTACTATTTGTGATCACTTTTTTAAAGAGGAAAAATAGCATACTTTAAAATGGCCATAACTCCTTAAATGTTGACATTTCGGGGTTTTTAGCCATTATTTGTGATCATTTTTTTTAAAGAGGAAAATAGCATACTTTGAAATGGCCATAACTCCTTAAATATTGACTTTTTGGGATTTTTAGCTATTATTTGTGATCACTTTTTTAAAGAGGAAAAATAGCATACTTTAAAATGGCCATAACTCCTTAAATGTTGACATTTCGGAGCTTTTAGCTATTATTTGTGATCACTTTTTTAAAGAGGAAAAATAGCATACTTTAAAATGGCCATAACTCCTTAAATATTGACATTTCGGGTTTTTAGCTATTATTTGTGATCACTTTTTTAAAGAGGAAAAATAGCATACTTTAAAATGGCCATAACTCCTTAAATATTGACATTTCGGGGTTTTATCTATTATTTGTGATCACTTTTCTAAAGAGGAAAAATATCATACTTTAAAATGGCCATAACTCCTTAAATATTGACATTTCGGGGTTTTTAGCCATTATTTGTGATCACTTTTTTAAAGAGGAAAATAGCATACTTTAAAATGGCCATAACTCCTTAAATATTGACATTTCGGGGTTTTTAGCTATTATTTGTGATCACTTTTTTAAAGAGGAAAAATAGCATACTTTAAAATGGCCATAACTCCTTAAATATTGACATTTCGGGGTTTTTAGCCATTATTTGTGATCATTTTTTTAAAGAGGAAAATAGCATACTTTGAAATGGCCATAACTCCTTAATATTGACATTTCGGGGTTTTTAGCTATTATTTGTGATCACTTTTTTAAAGAGGAAAAATAGCATACTTTAAAATGGCCATAACTCCTTAAATAGTTGACATTTCGGAGCTTTTAGCTATTATTTGTGATCACTTTTTTAAAGAGGAAAAATAGCATACTTTAAAATGGCCATAACTCCTTAAATATTGACATTTCGGGGTTTTTAGCTATTATTTGTGATCGCTTTTTTAAAGAGGAAAATAGCATACTTTAAAATGGCCATAACTCCTTAAATATTGACATTTCGGGGTTTTTAGCTACTATTTGTGATCACTTTTTTAAAGAGGAAAAATGGCATACTTTAAATGGCCATAACTCCTTAAATATTGACATTTCGGGGTTTTTAGCTATTATTTGTGATCACTTTTTTAAAGAAGAAAAATAGCATACTTTAAAATGGCCATAACTCCTTAAATATTGACATTTCGGGGTTTTTAGCTACTATTTGTGATCACTTTTTTAAAGAGGAAAAATAGCATACTTTAAAATGGCCATAACTCCTTAAATATTGACATTTCGGGGTTTTTAGCTATTATTTGTGATCACTTTTTTAAAGAGGAAAAATAGCATACTTTAAAATGGCCATAACTCCTTAAATATTGACATTTCGGGGTTTTTAGCTATTATTTGTGATCACTTTTTTAAAGAAGGAAAAATAGCATACTTTAAAATGGCCATAACTCCTTAAATATTGACATTTCGGGGTTTTTAGCTATTATTTGTGATCACTTTTTTAAAGAGGAAAAATGCATACTTTAAAATGGCCATAACTCCTTAAATATTGATATTTCGGGGTTTTTAGCTATTATTTGTGATCACTTTTTTAAAGAGTGGAAAAATAGCATACTTTAAAATGGCCATAACTCCTTAAATATTGACATTTCGGGGCTTTTAGCTATTATTTGTGATCAGTTTTCTAAAGAGGAAAAATAGCATACTTTAAAATGGCCATAACTCCTTAAATATTGACATTTCGGGGTTTTTAGCTATTATTTGTGATCACTTTTTAAAGAGGAAAAATAGCATACTTTAAAATGGCCATAACTCCTTAAATATTGACATTTCGGGGTTTTTAGCTATTATTTGTGATCACTTTTTTAAAGAGGAAAAATAGCATACTTTAAAATGGCCATAACTCCTTAAATATTGACATTTCGGGGTTTTTAGCTATTATTTGTGATCACTTTTTAAAGAGGAAAAATAGCATACTTTAAAATGGCCATAACTCCTTAAATATTGACATTTCGGGGTTTTTAGCTATTATTTGTGATCACTTTTTTTAAAGAGGAAAATAGCATACTTTAAATGGCCATAACTCCTTAAATATTGACATTTCGGGGTTTTTAGCTATTATTTGTGATCACTTTTTAAAGAGGAAAAATAGCATACTTTAAAATGGCCATAACTCCTTAAATATTGACATTTCGGGGTTTTAGCTATTATTTGTGATCACTTTTTTAAAGAGGAAAAATAGCATACTTTAAAATGGCCATAACTCCTTAAATATTGACATTTCGGGGTTTTTAGCTATTATTTGTGATCACTTTTTTAAAGAGGAAAAATAGCATACTTTAAAATGGCCATAACTCCTTAAATATTGACATTTCGGGGTTTTTAGCTATTATTTGTGATCACTTTTTAAAGAGGAAAAATAGCATACTTTAAAATGGCCATAACTCCTTAAATATTGACATTTCGGGGTTTTTAGCTATTATTTGTGATCACTTTTTAAAGAGGAAAAATAGCATACTTTAAAATGGCCATAACTCCTTAAATATTGACATTTCGGGGTTTTTAGCTATTATTTGTGATCACTTTTTAAAGAGGAAAAATAGCATACTTTAAAATGGCCATAACTCCTTAAATATTGACATTTCGGGGTTTTTAGCCTATTATTTGTGATCACTTTTTTAAAGAGGAAAATAGCATACTTTAAATGGCCATAACTCCTTAAATATTGACATTTCGGGGTTTTTAGCTATTATTTGTGATCACTTTTTTAAAGAGGAAAAATAGCATACTTTAAAATGGCCATAACTCCTTAAATATTGACATTTCGGGGTTTTTAGCTATTATTTGTGATCACTTTTTTAAAGAGGAAAAATAGCATACTTTAAAATGGCCATAACTCCTTAAATATTGACATTTCGGGGTTTTTAGCTATTATTTGTGATCACTTTTTTAAAGAGGAAAAATAGCATACTTTAAAATGGCCATAACTCCTTAAATATTGACATTTCGGGGTTTTTAGCTATTATTTGTGATCACTTTTTTAAAGAGGAAAAATAGCATACTTTAAATGGCCATAACTCCTTAATATTGACATTTCGGGGTTTTTAGCTATTATTTGTGATCACTTTTTAAAGAGGAAAATAGCATACTTTAAAATGGCCATAACTCCTTAAATATTGACATTTCGGGGTTTTTAGCTATTATTTGTGATCACTTTTTTAAAGAGGAAAAATAGCATACTTTAAAATGGCCATAACTCCTTAAATATTGACATTTCGGGGTTTTTAGCTATTATTTGTGATCACTTTTTTAAAGAGGAAAAATAGCATACTTTAAAATGGCCATACTCCTTAAATATTGACATTTCGGGGTTTTTAGCTATTATTTGTGATCACTTTTTTAAAGAGGAAAAATAGCATACTTTAAAATGGCCATAACTCCTTAAATATTGACATTTCGGGGTTTTAGCTATTATTTGTGATCACTTTTTTAAAGAGGAAAAATAGCATACTTTAAAATGGCCATAACTCCTTAAATATTGACATTTCGGGGTTTTTAGCTATTATTTGTGATCACTTTTTTAAAGAGGAAAAATAGCATACTTTAAAATGGCCATAACTCCTTAAATATTGACATTGTTTTAGCTATTATTTGTGATCACTTTTCTAAAGAGGAAAAATAGCATACTTTAAAATGGCCATAACTCCTTAAATATTGACATTTCGGGGTTTTTAGCTATTATTTGTGATCACTTTTTTAAAGAGGAAAAATAGCATACTTTAAAATGGCCATAACTCCTTAAATATTGACATTTCGGGGTTTTTAGCCTATTATTTGTGATCACTTTTTTAAAGAGGAAAAATAGCATACTTTAAAATGGCCATAACTCCTTAAATATTGACATTTCGGGGTTTTTAGCTATTATTGTGATCACTTTTTTAAAGAGGAAAAATAGCATACTTTAAAATGGCCATAACTCCTTAAATATTGACATTTCGGGGTTTTTAGCTATTATTTGTGATCACTTTTTTAAAGAGGAAAAATAGCATACTTTAAAATGGCCATAACTCCTTAAATATTGACTATTTCGGGGTTTTTTAGCTATTATTTGTGATCACTTTTTTAAAGAGGAAAAATAGCATACTTTAAAATGGCCATAACTCCTTAAATATTGACATTTCGGGGTTTTTAGCTATTATTTGTGATCACTTTTTTAAAGAGGAAAAATAGCATACTTTAAAATGGCCATAACTCCTTAAATATTGACATTTCGGGGTTTTTAGCTATTATTTGTGATCACTTTTTTAAAGAGGAAAAATAGCATACTTTAAAATGGCCATAACTCCTTAAATATTGACATTTCGGGGTTTTTAGCTATTATTTGTGATCACTTTTTTAAAGAGGGAAAAATAGCATACTTCAAAATGGCCATAACTCCTTAAATATTGACATTTCGGGGTTTTTAGCTATTATTTGTGATCACTTTTTTAAAGAGGAAAAATAGCATACTTTAAAATGGCCATAACTCCTTAAATATTGACATTTCGGGGTTTTTAGCTATTATTTGTGATCACTTTTTAAAGTAGGAAAAATAGCATACTTTAAAATGGCCATAACTCCTTAAATATTGACATTTCGGGGTTTTTAGCTGCTATTTGTGATCACTTTTTTAAAGAGGAAAAATAGGCATACTTTAAAATGGCCATAACTCCTTAAATATTGACATTTCGGGGTTTTTAGCTATTATTTGTGATCACTTTTTTAAAGTAGGAAAAATAGCACTACTTTAAAATGGCCATAACTCCTTAAATATTGACATTTCGGGGTTTTTAGCCATTATTAGTGATCACTTTTTTAAAGAGGAAAAATAGCATACTTTAAAATGGCCATAACTCCTTAAATATTGACGTTTCGGGGTTTTTTAGCTACTATTGTGATCACTTTTTTAAAGAGGAAAAATAGCATACTTTAAAATGGCCATACTCCTTAAATATTGACATTTCGGGGTTTTTAGCTATTATTTGTGATCACTTTTTAAAGAAGAAAAATAGCATACTTTAAAATGGCCATAACTCCTTAAATATTGACATTTCGGGGTTTTTAGCTACTATTTGTGATCACTTTTTTAAAGAGGAAAAATGGCATACTTTAAAATGGCCATAACTCCTTAAATATTGACATTTCGGGGTTTTTAGCCATTATTTGTGATCACTTTTTTAAAGAGGAAAATAGCATACTTTAAAATGGCCATAACTCCTTAAATATTGCCATTTCGGGGCTTTTAGCTATTATTTGTGATCAGTTTTCTAAAGAGGAAAAATAGCATACTTTAAAATGGCCATAACTCCTTAAATATTGACATTTCGGGGTTTTTAGCTATTATTTGTGATCACTTTTCTAAAGAGGAAAAATATCATACTTTAAAATGGCCATAACTCCTTAAATATTGACATTTCGGGGTTTTTAGCTATTATTTCTGATCACTTTTTAAAGAGGAAAAAAAGCATACTTTGAAGATGGCCATAATTCCTTAAATATTGTACATTTCGGGGTTTTTGGCTATTATTTGTGATCACTTTTTTAAAGAGGAAAAATGGCATACTTTAAAATGGCCATAACTCCTTAAATATTGACATTTCGGGGTTTTTAGCTATTACTTGTGATCACTTTTTTAAAGAGGAAAAATAGCATACTTTAAAATGGCCATAACTCCTTAAATATTGACATTTCGGGGTTTTTAGCTATTATTTGTGATCACTTTTTTAAAGTGTGAAAAATAGCATACTTTAAAATGGCCATAACTCCTTAAATATTGACATTCGGGGTTTTTAACCATTATTAGTGATCACTTTTTAAAGAGGAAAAATATCATACTTTAAAATGGCCATAACTCCTTAAATATTGACATTTCGGGGCTTTTAGCTATTATTTGTGATCAGTTTTCTAAAGAGGAAAATAACATACTTTAAAATGGCCATAACTCCTTAAATATTGTTATTTCGGGGTTTTTAGCTATTATTTTTGATCACTTTTCTAAAGAGGAAAATAGCATACTTTAAAATGGCTATAACTCCTTAAATATTGACATTTCGGGGTTTTTAGCCATTATTTGTGATCACTTTTTTAAAGAGGAAAAATAGCATACTTTAAAATGTCCATAACTCCTAAATATTGACATTTCGGGGTTTTTAGCTATTATTTGTGATCACTTTTTTAAAGTGTGAAAAATAGCATACTTTTAAAATGGCCATAACTCCTTAAATATTGACATTTCGGGGTTTTTAACCATTATTAGTGATCACTTTTTTAAAGAGGAAAAATAGCATACTTTAAAATGGCCATAACTCCTTAAATATTGACATTTCGGGGCTTTTTAGCTATTATTTGTGATCACTTTTTTAAAGAGGAAAAATAGCATACTTAAAATGGCCATAACTCCTTAAATATTGGCATTTCGGGGTTTTTAGCTATTATTTGTGATCACTTTTCTAAAGAGGAAAAATAGCATACTTTAAAAATGGCCATAACTCCTTAAATATTGACATTTCGGGGTTTTTAGCCTATTATTTGTGATCACTTTTTTAAAGAGGAAAAATATCATACTTTAAAATGGCCATAACTCCTTAAATATTGACATTTCGGGGTTTTTAGCTATTATTTGTGATCACTTTTTTAAAGATGGAAAAATAGCATACTTTAAAATGGCCATAACTCCTTAAATATTGACATTTCGGGGTTTTTAGCTATTATTTGTGATCACTTTTTTAAAGAGGGAAAAATATCATACTTTAAAATGGCCATAACTCCTTAAATATTGACATTTCGGGTTTTTAGCTATTATTTGTGATCACTTTTTAAAGAGGAAAATAGCATACTTTAAAATGGCCATAACTCCTTAAATATTGACATTTCGGGGTTTTTAGCTATTATTTGTGATCACTTTTCTAAAGAGGAAAAATAGCATACTTTAAAATGGCCATAACTCCTTAAATATTGACATTTCGGGGTTTTTAGCTATTATTTGTGATCACTTTTTTAAAGAGGAAAAATAGCATACTTTAAAATGGCCATAACTCCTTAAATATTGACATTTCGGGGTTTTTAGCTATTATTGTGATCACTTTTTTAAAGAGGAAAAATAGCATACTTTAAAATGGCCATAACTCCTTAAATATTGACATTTCGGGGTTTTTAGCTATTATTGTGATCACTTTTTTAAAGAGGAAAAATAGCATACTTTAAAATGGCCATAACTCCTTAAATATTGACATTTCGGGGTTTTTAGCTATTATTTGTGATCACTTTTTAAAGAGGAAAAATAGCATACTTTAAAATGGCCATAACTCCTTAAATATTGACATTTCGGGTTTTTAGCTATTATTTGTGATCAATTTTTTTAAAGAGGAAAAATAGCATACTTTAAAATGGCCATAACTCCTTAAATATTGACATTTCGGGGTTTTAGCTATTATTTGTGATCATTTTTTAAAGAGGAAAATAGCATACTTAAAATGGCCATAACTCCTTAAATATTGACATTTCGGGGTTTTAGCTATTATTTGTGATCACTTTTTTAAAGAGGAAAAATAGCATACTTTAAAATGGCCATAACTCCTTAAATATTGACATTTCGGGGTTTTTAGCTATTATTTGTGATCACTTTTTTAAAGAGGAAAAATAGCATACTTTAAAATGGCCATAACTCCTTAATATTGACATTTCGGGGTTTTTAGCTATTATTTGTGATCACTTTTTAAAGAGGAAAATAGCATACTTTAAATGGCCATAACTCCTTAAATATTGACATTTCGGGGTTTTTAGCTATTATTTGTGATCACTTTTTTAAGAGGAAAAATAGCATACTTTAAATGGCCATACTCCTTTAAATATTGACATTTCGGGTTTTTAGCTATTATTTGTGATCACTTTTTAAAGAGGAAAAATAGCATACTTTAAAATGGCCATAACTCCTTAAATATTGACATTTCGGGGTTTTTAGCTATTATTTGTGATCACTTTTTTAAAGAGGAAAAATAGCATACTTTAAATGGCCATAACTCCTTAAATATTGACATTTCGGGGTTTTAGCTATTATTTGTGATCACTTTTTAAAGAGGCAAAATAGCATACTTAAAATGGCCATAACTCCTTAATATTGACATTTCGGGTTTTAGCTATTATTGTGATCACTTTTTTAAAGAGGAAAAATAGGCATACTTTAAAATGGCCATAACTCCTTAAATATTGACATTTCGGGGTTTTTAGCTATATTTGTGATCACTTTTTTAAAGAGGAAAAGTAGCATACTTTAAAATGGCCATAACTCCTTAATATTGACATTCGGGGTTTTTAGCTATTATTTGTGATCACTTTTTTAACGAGGAAAAATAGCATACTTTAAATGGCCATAACTCCTTAAATATTGACATTCGGGGTTTTTAGCTATTATTGTGATCACTTTTTTAAAGAGGAAAAATAGCATACTTTAAAATGCCAATAACTCCTTAAATATGACATTTCGGGGTTTTTAGCTATTATTTGTGATCCTTTTTTAAAGAGGAAAAATAGCCTACTTAAAATGGCCATAACTCCTTAATATGACATTTCGGGGTTTTTAGCTATTATTTGTGATCACTTTTTTAAAAGCGGAAAAATAGCATACTTTAAATGGCCATACATCCTTAAATATTGACATTTCGGGGTTTTTAGTATTATTGTGATCACTTTTCTAAAGAGGAATAATCGCATACTTTAAATGGCCCATAACTTCCTTAAATATGCCATTCGGGGTTTTTAGCTTTATTTGTGATCACTTTTTAAGTAGGAAAAATAGACATACTTTTAAAATGGCCATACTCCTTAAATATTGCCATTTCGGGGTTTTAGCTATTATTTTGATCCTTTTTTTAAAGAGGAAAAATAGCATACTTTAAATGGCCATAACTCCTTAAATATTGACATTTCGGGGTTTTAGCTATTATTTGTGACACTTTTTTCTAAAGAGGAAAAATAGCAACTTTAAAATGGCCATAACTCCTTAATATTGACATTTCGGGGTTTTTAGCTTTTATTGTGGATCACTTTTTTTAAGAGAAACATCGCAACTTTAAAACTGGCCATAACTCCTTAAATATTGACATTTCGGGGTTTTTAGCTATTATTGTGATCACTTTTTTAAAGAGGAAAATAGCATACTTTAAAATGGCATAACTCCTTAAATATTGATCATTTCGGGGTTTTTAGCTATTATTGTGATCACTTTTTTAAAGAGGAAAATAGAATACTTTAAAATGGCCATAACTCCTTAAATATTGACATTTCGGGGTTTTAGCTATTATTTGTGATCACTTTTTAAAGAGGAAAAATAGCATACTTTAAATGGCCATAACTCCTTAAATATTGACATTTCGGGGGTTTTAGCTATTATTGTGATCACTTTTTAAAGAGGAAAAATAGCATACTTTAAATGGCCATAACTCCTTAAATTGACATTCGGGGTTTTTAGCTATTATTTGTGATCACTTTTTTAAAGAGGGAAAATAGCATACTTTAAAATGGCCATAACTCCTTAAATATTGACATTTCGGGGTTTTTAGCTATTATTTGTGATCACTTTTTAAAGAGGAAAAAACATACTTTAAAATGGCCATAACTCCTTAAATATTGACATTTCGGGGTTTTTAGCTTATTTGTGATCACTTTTTAAAGAGAAAAAATAGCATACTTTAAAATGGCCATAACTCCTTAAATATTGACATTTCGGGGTTTTAGCTATTATTTGTGATCACTTTTTTAAAGAGGAAAAATAGCATACTTTAAAATGGCCATAACTCCTTAAATATTGACATTTCGGGTTTTAGCTATTATTTGTGATCACTTTTTTAAAGAGGAAAAATAGCATACTTTAAAATGGCCATAACTCCTTAATATGACATTTCGGGGTTTTTAGCTATTATTTGTGATCACTTTTCTAAAGAGGAAAAATAGCATACTTTAAAATGGCCATAACTCCTTAAATATTGACATTTCGGGGTTTTTAGCTATTATTTTGTGATCACTTTTTTAAAGAGGACAAATAGCATACTTTAAAATGCCATAACTCCTTAAATATTGACATTTCGGGGTTTTTAGCTATTATTGTGATCACTTTTTCAAAAGAGGAAAAATAGCATACTTTAAAATGGCCTAACTCCTTAAATATTGACATTTCGGGGGTTTTTAGCTATTATTTGTGATCACTTTTCTAAAGAGGAAAAATAGCAATACTTTTAAAATGGCCATAACTCCTTAAATATTTGACATTTCGGGGTTTTTAGCTATTATTTGTGATCACTTTTTAAAGAGGAAAAATATATACTTTAAATGGCCATACTCCTAAATATTGACATTTCGGGGTTTTTAGCTACTATTTGTGATCACTTTTTAAAGAGGAAATGGCATACTTTAAAATGGCCATAACTCCTTAAATATTGACATTCGGGGTTTTTAGCTATTATTTGTGATCATTTTTTTAAAGAGGAAAAATGCATACTTTAAAATGGCCATAACTCCTTAAATATTGCATTTCGGGGTTTTTAGCTATATTTGTGATCACTTTTTTAAGAGGAAAAATGGCATACTTAAATGGCCATAACTCCTTAATGATTGACATTTCGGGTGTTTTAGCTATTATTTGTGATCACTTTTTTAAAGGAGGAAAAATAGCATACTTAAAAATGGCCCATAACTCCTTAAATATTGACATTTCGGGGTTTTTAGCTATTATTTGTGATCACTTTTTAAAGAGGAAAAAATAGCATACTTTAAAATGGCCATAACTCCTTAAATATTGACATTTCGGGGTTTTTAGCTATTATTGTGATCACTTTTTTAAAGAGGAAAAATAGCATACTTTAAAATGGCCATAACTCCTTAAATATGACATTTCGGGGTTTTAGCTATTATTTGTGATCACTTTTTTAAAGAGGAAAAATAGCATACTTTAAAATGGCCATAACTCCTTAAATATTGACATTTCGGGGTTTTTAGCTATTATTTGTGATCACTTTTTTAAAGAGGAAAAATAGCATACTTTAAAATGGCCATAACTCCTTAAATATTGACATTTCGGGGTTTTTAGCTATTATTTGTGATCACTTTTTAAAGAGGAAAAATAGCATACTTTAAAATGGCCATACTCCTTAAATATTGACATTTCGGGGTTTTTAGCTATTATTTGTGATCACTTTTTTAAAGAGGAAAAATAGCATACTTTAAAATGGCCATAACTCCTTAAATATTGACATTTCGGGGTTTTTAGCTATTATTGTGATCACTTTTTTAAAGAGGAAAAATAGCATACTTTAAAATGGCCATAACTCCTTAAATATTGACATTTCGGGGGTTTTAGCTATTATTTGTGATCACTTTTTTAAAGAGGAAAAATAGCATACTTTAAAATGGCCATAACTCTTAAATATGACATTTGGGGGTTTTAGCTATTATTTGTGATCACTTTTTAAAGAGGAAAAAAATAGCATACTTTAAAATGGCCATAACTCCTTAAATATTGACATTTCGGGGTTTTTAGCTATTATTTGTGATCACTTTTTTAAAGAGGAAAAATAGCATACTTTAAAATGGCCATAACTCCTTAAATATGACATTTCGGGGTTTTTAGCTATTATTTGTGATCACTTTTTTAAAGAGGAAAAATAGCATACTTTAAAATGGCCATAACTCTTAAATATGACATTTCGGGGTTTTTAGCTATTATTTGTGATCACTTTTTAAAGAGGAATAGCATACTTTAAAATGGCCATAACTCCTTAAATATTGATTTCGGGGTTTTTTAGATTATTTGTGATCACTTTTTAAAGAGGAAAAATAGCATACTTTAAAATGGCCATAACTCCTTAAATATTGACATTTCGGGGGTTTAGCTATTATTGTGATCACTTTTTAAAGAGAAAAATAGTACTTTTAAAATGGCCATAATCCTTAAATATTGACATTTCGGGGTTT
>NW_026712217.1:0-37840 GCF_030504385.1 Musca domestica
TTTTTTCAAGGATTTATGAAACGTGGATTTTTTAAAGAATATTTTTTCAAGGACCAACAGAGGCCTGGATATTTTTTAAAGAATATTCTCTTAAGGACCAAAATAAAGCGTGTATTTTTAAAGAATATTTTTTCAAGGACCAAAATAAACGTGGAGTTTTAAAGATATTTTTTCAAGGACCAAAATAAACGTGGATTTTTAAAAGAATATTTTTCAAGGACCAAAATAAACGTGGATTTTTTAAAGAATATTTTTCAAGGACCAAAATGAACGTGGATTTTTATAACGAATATGTTTTTCAAGGACCAAACACAGGCGTGGATTTTTTAAGAATATTTTTCAAGGACCAAAATAAACGCGGATGTTTTAAAGAATATTTTTTCAAGGACCAAAATAACGTGGATTTTTTAAGGAATATTTTTTCAAGGACCAAAATAAACGCGGATGTTTTAAAGAATATTTTTCAAGGACCAAAATAAACGGGATTTTTAAGGAATATTTTTTCAAGGACCCCAATAAACAAGGATTTTTTAAAGAATATTTTTTCAAGGACCAGAAGAGGCGTGGATTGTTTAAAAAATATTTTTCAAGGACCAACAGAGGCGTGGATTGTTTAAAAATATTTTTTCAAGGACCAGAAGAGGCGTGGATTGTTTAAAAATATTTTTTCAAGGACCAACAGTGGATTGTTTAAAAAATATTTTTTCAAGGACCAACAGAGGCGTGGATTTTTTAAAGAATATTTTTTCAAGGACCAACAGAGGCGTGGATTTTTTAAAGAATATTTTTTCTATAACCAACAGAGGTGTGGATTTTTTAAAGAATATTTTTTCTATAACCAACAGAGGCGTGGATTTTTAAAGAATATTTTTTCAAGGACCAACAGAGGCGTGGATTTTTTAAAGAATATTTTTCAAGACCAACGGAGGTCGTGATTTTTTAAAGAAGATTTTTCTATAACCAACAGAGGCGTGGATTTTTTTAAAGATATTTTTTCAAGGACCAACAGAGGCGTGGATTTTTTTAAAGAATATTTTTTTATAGGACCAACAGAGGCGTGGATTTTTTAAAGAAGATTTTTTCAAGGACCAAAATAAACGTGGATTTTTTAAAGAAGATTTTTTCAAGGACCAATATAAACGTGGATTTTTTAAAGGAAGATTTTTTCAAGGACCAAAATAAACGTGGATTTTTTAAAGAAGATTTTTTCAAGGACCAAAATAAACGTGGATTTGGATTTTTAAAGAAGATTTTTTCAAGGACCAAAATAAACGTGGATTTGGATTTTTTAAAGAAGATTTTTTCAAGGACCAAACTAACACGGATTTGGATTTTTAAAGAAGATTTTTTCAAGGACCAAAATAAACGTGGATTTGGATTTTTTAAAGAAGATTTTTTCAAGGACCAAAATAAACGTGGATTTGGATTTTTTAAAGAAGATTTTTTCAAGGACCAAAATAAACGTGGATTTGGATTTTTTAAAGAAGATTTTTTCAAGGACCAAAATAAACGTGGATTTGGATTTTTTAAAGAAGATTTTTCAAGGACCAAAATAAACGTGGATTTGGATTTTTACAGAAGATTTTTTCAAGGACCAAACTAAACGTGGATTTGGATTTTTTAAGAAGATTTTTTCAAGGACCAAAATAAACGTGGATTTGGATTTTTTAAAGAAGATTTTTTCAAGGACCAAAATAAACGTGGATTTGGATTTTTTAAAATCTTTTTTAAAGAAGATTTTTTCAAGGACCAAAATAAACGTGGATTTGGATTTTTTAAAGAAGATTTTTTCAAGGACCAAAATAAACGTGAATTTGGATTTTTTAAAGAAGATTTTTTCAAGGACCAAAATAAACGTGGATTTGGATTTTTTAAAGAAGATTTTTCAAGGACCAAATAAACGTGGATTTGGATTTTTTAAAGAAGATTTTTTCAAGGACCAAAATAAACGTGGATTTGGATTTTTAAAGAAGATTTTTTCAAGGACCCAAAATAAACGTGGATTGGATTTTTTAAAGAAGATTTTTTCAAGGACCAAAATAAACGTGGATTTGGATTTTTTAAAGAAGATTTTTCAAGGACCAAAATAAACGTGGATTTGGATTTTTTAAAGAAGATTTTTTCAAGGACCAAAATAAACGTGGATTTGGATTTTTTAAAGAATATTTTTTAAGGGATATGTGAAACGTGGATTTTTAATAAAATATTTTTTCAAGGATATATAAAGCGTGGATTTTCTAAGGAATATTTTTTCAAGGACCAAAATACACGAGGATTTTTTAAAGAATATTTTTTCAAGCACCAACCGAGGCGAGGATTTTTTAAAGAATATTTTTTCAAGGACCAACCGACGCGTGGATTTTTTAAAGAATATTTTCTCAAGGACCAACAGACCAAACGAGGATTTTTCAAAGAATGTTTTCAAGGACCAACTTAACGATTTTTATAGAAAATTTATTTTAAATTTCTCCTACTTCACCCACTGTCCTCCCCTTTTCGGCTGTTGTAATAATACACAAGTCAAACACCAACACACACACATACACCCACATTCAAGCCATGGCAACCCATATCCATTGTAGGATGTCAATGGCAAACATATCTTCAATTCATCGTTATTAACCATAACGAACATTATTAAGACGACTTAATGAAGATATCCGATTTTATTGACAACAAACGAAACAACCGAACGAACGCAACAACGGACCAGCAAACAAACGGCTAACAAGCAACTACGGCAGCAACAACAACAGCTCAAATGTATTCCACGCCAATCACCCGGTATTTGTCTTTGCCATTGCAAAAAAACGGAAGGAACGGCATTTGAACAATTCAAAGCATGGCCAAGAAGAGGAAGAAGAAGACGAACAAACAGGCGTCAGTGGCCATTGTCTGTGTGGCAGGCAACTTAACAAATGATTTCATTATTTTGCGAACATTGGCAGCCAGCTAGCCAGCCGGCATTGGAAGATTTTTGCGTTCTACATTCATTAGCTGTGGCACCTTTCGGCATTGGCCAAGGAAACACAAGAGAAGTAGGAAAAAAAAGACACAATTAGTTTTCGCGTTTGTTGGTGGATGAGGCATAATTACAGGCTATAACCTCTCTCCGAACACATTCCACTCCCCCATCCACCAACATCATGTTGAGGCTGCTTAACGCAATTGAATGGGCCATTCATTAACCAAGCAAAACAGCAAACATGCCAACTACCCACCACCAGCTTCATTTGCCAACGCCATCACCACCCGTCCCACCCCTGATTTCCAGCCAAAAACAGATTGCCTGCCATTGAAGGTGAAGGAGAAATGTAAAATAAAGATGTTTGAACTTTAACAAGTAATTTAAGCTGGTGCTTGGCATTGACTTTGGCCCCCAATAACCCAGGGGATGAGACTTCATTCATTCATCCGCCAGTCCATTGAGAACTTATTTTCGCCGAAATCGTAGAAATTCCATTTCAAACCAAAGCCAAAAGTCGTAATTTGGTGGATAAGGAAGCGGAGTGTGGGGATGAGGAGGTGGAGGAGGCTTAGGATAGTATTGAAATTTCGTTACAATAAATAAGTTAATTTCCCTTAGCTGATGATACTACTTAAGGAGTCTAAGTAGAAGAGGGCTGAAGAAGCAGCTGGAGAAGGGTGTGCGTGAGTGGGAGCCCTGTGTCAGACTGAAGTAATTTGTAAGTAGTTGAAACTTCCAAGAAATTTTATGGTTAATAAATTAAAGCAATCGAAATGCGTTGTTTGTTGCTGCCGTTCTTGTTGTTGTTGTTGTTGTTGTTGTGGTGTTTCTTTTCTGTAATTATAGACAAAAAAGTTTTTGTTTGGTTTCCAATTTCATGGAAATGACACGTTTGAAGAACGGGAAAGGAGTAGAGTTCTTGAAGTTAAGGCTTTAATGAAAATTCAGTGATTTTAATTACATAGTTTTTGTAAGGCATTGAAATTGGATTGTTCTGTTGGTCCTTCATTAGTCCTTGAAAAAATATTCTTTAAAAAATCCACGTTTCATTGGTCCTTGAAAAAATATTCCCTAAAAAATCCACGTTTGATGGTGTTTTGGTCCATGAAAAAATATTATTTGAAAAATCCACGTTTGATGGTGTTTAGGCCCTTGAAAATATATTATTCAAAATAAAAATCCACGTTTAATTGGTCCTTGAAAAAATATTCTTTAAAAAATCCGCGTTTCATTGAATCTTAAAAAAATATTGTTTTAAAAATCCACGTCTCATTGGTTCTTGAAAAATATTCTTTAAAAAATCCACGTTTCCCAGTTCATTGAAAATATGTTTTTTAAAAATCCACATTTCCCAGTTCCTTGAAAAAATATTATTTAAAGAATATACGATTACTTGGTCCTTGAAAAAATATTCTTTAAAAAATCCATGTTTGCTAGGTCTTTGAAAATATATTCTTTAAAAAATCCAAGTTACCCAGTTACTTGCAAAAATATTATTTCCCAGTTCCTTTGATGATCCTTTGTTTCTTGAAAATAATATTCTTAGAAACATCCACGATTCCCAGTTCTTTGATGATCTTTGGGTTTCCCAGTTCCTTTAATTATCCTTTCGTCCTTGAAAAAAATATTCTTTAAAAAATCCACGTCCTTTGGTCCTCGAAAAAAAAATTCTTTAAAAATCCAAGTTTGGTGATCCTTTGGTCCTTGAAAAAATATTCTTTAAAAAATCCACGTTTTATGACCCCTTGGTTCTTGAAAAAGTATTCTTTAAAAAATACACGTTTTATGACCCCTTGGTTTTTGAAAAAAAATTCTTTAAAAAATTCAAGTTTATACTGAGCTTGAAAAAATTATATTCTTTTAAAAATCAACGTTGGTCCTTAAAAAATATATACTTGAAAAAATATTCTTTAAAGAATCTACGATTATTTGGTCCTTGAAAAAAAAATATTCTTTAAAGAATCTACGATTATTTGGTCCTTGAAAAAAAAATATTCTTTAAAGAATCTACGATTATTTGGTCCTTGAAAAAAAAATATTCTTTAAAGAATCTACGATTATTTGGTCCTTGAAAAAATATTCTTTAAAAAATCCACGTTTGTGAAGTCCTTAAAAAATATTCTTTAAAAATCCACGTTTGTGAAGTCCTTAAAAAATATTCTTTAAAAATCCACGTTTGTGAAGTCCTTAAAAAATATTCTTTAAAAAATTTACGTTTGTGAAGTCCTTGAAAAAAATACTCTTTAAAAAATCCACGTTTGTGAAGTCCTCGAAAAAATATTCTTGAAAAAATCCGCGTTTGTGAAGTCCTTAAAAAAATATTCTTTAAAAAATCCACGTTTGTGAAGTCCTCGAAAAAATATTCTTGAAAAAATCCAGGTTTGTGAAGTCCTTGAAAAAATATTCTTTAAAAAATTCACGTTTATTTTGTCCTTGAAAAAATATTCTTTAAAAAATCCATGTTATTTTGTCCTTGAAAAAATATTGTTTTAAAAATCCATGCCTCTGTTGGCCAAAGAAAAAAATATTCCTTTAAAAATACACGTTTATTTTGTCCTTAAAAAATATTTTTTTAAAAATCCACATTTATTTTGTCATTGAAAAAATATTCTTTTAAAAATCTACATTTGTTTAGTCTTTGAAAAAAAAATTCCTTTAAAAATCTAATTTCTTTTGTTGTTTAAAAATATCCACGTATGTTTTGTCCATGAAAAAAAAATCTTTTAAAAATCCACGTTTATTTTGTCGTTGAAAAAATATTATTTTAAAAACTACGTTTGTTTAGTCCTTGAAAAATATATTCTTTTAAAAATCGACATTTCTTTGTTCCTTGAAAAACTATTATTTAAAAAATTTAAGTTTGATCGAACCTGGAAAAATATTCTTTAATTAATCCACGTTTGGAGGTCCTTAAAAAATATTCCTTAAAAAAATCACGTTTAATTGGTCATCGCCTGTTGATCCTTGAAAAAAAAATTAAAACAGTCCACGTTCCTGTGGTCCTTGAAAAAATATTCTATAAAAATTCACGCTTGAATTTCTCCCTATATAATATTTTTTAAAAAGTTTGATCGTTTTTGGTTCGTATAATTGCCTATATAAAAATCCATGCTTAGTGGTGTTGGGACACTGCGACCGAAAACTAGTTTTCTCATCTTCAATGTTTTTGTGTTCTTGCTTCGCAAAGAGTTTTAAAATAAAGTGAAGATAATCTTAAGCCAGCAAAGAAGTAGATGCTGCAAGAAGTAAAAAAAAAAGCGAGACGAAACGAAGAGATGAGCCATACAAATGAACAAATTTCTCTTTTGAAGAATGGATAATAATATTACATTCTTGTCTCAAGGGTTTCCGTTTCCTTTTCGTAGTTGTTAATATCAAGTACCAAATGCAGCAGCAGCATCCTCATCATCAGCATCAGCGTTAGGAAGGACAAATAAAAATATGCACGTGTAGCACAAATTTCTCACTTATTTCTCAAAAGTTTCTTTTTTTCGAGGAGTTTTTCTTTCCACAAACACTCACACGCACGCACACACACTCATATCTGTATACTCCAGAGAAAAACTAAGTAAGAAACTACCAAAGCAATCCTTTTTCTCCTGCTTTGTGTCTCATTTTATCATATGAGTGTCACATGGAAGGGAAGCTCGAGAAAAAATGTGTGTGTGAGATGTCAGAATTACGATAATTGCGTTGATAGATCCTGGGATGGCACTCCAGGATGACAGCTGATTAGATGGTTCTGTATTAATTTATCTCTAAAAAATCCACATTTTCTGGAGTATCCGTCCTTGAAAAATATTTCTCACAAAATGTTTAACAAAAGCTCATAATCTTCTTTTAGTCACTTATAACATATTTGAAAAAATCCATGTTTCTAAAAATATTCAGAAAAGATTTTTAGAATATCTGGGGTTTAAAAGTCCTTCTAAAAATATATTTTTTTAAAATCACGTTTCTGAAGTCCTTGTGAAGATATTTTTAAAAAAATCCATGTTTCTGAAGTCCTTCAGAAAAGATTTTTAGAATATCTACGAATTTAAAGTCCTTTCAAAATATTTTTAAAATATCTACGAATTTAAAGTCCTTCCAAAAATGTTTTTTTTTTTAATCCACGTTTCTGCATTCTGAAATATTTTTAAAAACCCACGTTTCGTCCATCTGAAATATTTTTAAAAAAATCCAAGTTTAGTCCTACTGAACATATTTTTAAAGAATCTAGAGGTCCAAAGTCATTCAGAAAATAATTATAAAAAATCTATGTTTGGTCCTTTTAAAAACATTTTCAAAAAAATCCACGTTTGTCCTTCCGAAAATATTTTCAAAAAAATCCACGTTTGTCCTTCCGAAAATATTTTTAAAAAATCCACGTTTTCTTCTGAAAATATTTTTTAAAAAATCCATGTCTGTACTTTCGAAAATATTTTTAAAAGATCCACGTTTTTTCCTCTGAAAATATTTTTTTATAAAATCCACGTTTATATCTAGGCCTTCAGAAAATAGTTTTTGAAAGTCCACGTTTCGTCCTTTCGAAAAGATCTGAAAATCCAGGTTTCTAAAGTCCTTCAGAAAATATTTTTAAAATATTTAAGGTTTGAAAGTCCTTCAGAAAATATTTTTAAAATATCTAGGGTTTTAAAGTCCTTCAAATAATATTTTTAAAATATCTAGGGTTTTAAAGTATTATATTTTTCGTTTCGTCCTTTTGAAAATATTTTTAAAAAATCCAATAAAATATTCTATAGTTTAAAAAATTCCCGTTCATATTTTAAAGTCCTTCAAAAATTATATTTTCTTTTGAAAATCCACGTTTCTAAAGAGCTTCTGAATATATTTTTAAGCAATCCAGGTTTTTAATGTACTTCTGAATATATATTTAAAAAATCCATGTTTCTAAAGAGCTTCTGAATATATTTTTAAAAAATCCACGTTTTTCAAGGCCTTCAGAAATTATATTTTCTTTTGAAAATCCACGTTTCTAAAGACCTTCTGAATATATTTTTAATCAGTCCACGTTTCTAAAGACCTTCTGAATATATTTTTAATCAGTCCACGTTTTTAAAGTCCTTCTAAATATATTTTTAAAAAATCCACGATTCGTCCTTCTGAAATATTTTTAAAAAATCCACGTTTCGTCCTTCTGAAATATTTTTAAAAAATCCACGTTCACGTCTAGTCCTTCAAAAAAAAATGTTTTGAAAAGCCACGTTCATATCTAATCCTTCAAAACATATAATCCTTCAAAAAATATTTTTTTGAAAATCCACGTTCAAATATAGTCCTTCAAAATAATATTTTTTTGAAATTCCATGTCCTTTAAAAGATATATTCCTTAAAAAAATATTTTTTTAAAAAATCCATGTTTATGTCTAGTTCTTCGAAAACAATTTATCCACGTTTATATCTAGTTCTTCAAAAATAGTTTTAAAAACCCACGTTCATCTCTAGTCCTTTAAATAATATTTTTAAAAGATCCACATTTACATCTAGTTCCTCAAAAGATGTAGTTCTTCAGAAATATTTTTTAAAAAATCCACGTTTATATCAAAAAATATTTTTTGAAAATCCACTTTCATATCTAGTCCATCAAAAGACATGAACATTCAAAAAATATTTTTTTAAAAATCCACGTTCTTATCTAGTCAAAAGACATTTTTAAAAAATCCACATTTACATCTGGTGTTTCAAAAAATATTTTTTAAAAATCCACGTTCATATCTACTCCTTCAAAAAATGTTTTAAAAAATCCACATTCATAAAAAGTCCTTCAGAGAATATTTTTTTAATCCACGTCTATTTCTAGTCCTTCAGAAAATATTTTTTTAAAAAATTCAACGTTACTAAAGTCCTTTTAAAATATTATTCTAAAATCTAGGGTTTTAAAATCCCTCTGAAAAAAATTTAAAAAATCCACGTTTTAAAAGTCCTTCAGAACTATTTTTAAAAAAACTCACGTTTAAACTGGTCCTTCAGAAAAGTCCTTCAAATTTTTTTTAATCCATGATTATCTCTAGTTCTTCGGAAAATCTTATTTGAATAACCCGGTAAATCTACCCTTCCACTTACCACTTTCCCCCGGTGTACCGAAAATACAATGTTTTCTTTAAATTCCTCACTACCATTCCGTTAGCTGTTTTTCTTTCCTCAGTACTTTTCTCAAGTGTGCGGAATATTCTCTTCGAAAAAGGAAACGTCCCTTTTATGGAGTACTATTATTGTTGTTGGGTTACTACTTTTGGGTGTTTTCTGGTTGCATCGTTAAAAAGAAAAGTTATTTATTTCAGTGCGACGATAGGCGACAGAAGGATGCGGAGGAGGAGAAAAAAGAAGGAACTTCTTCTCCATCAGCAACACATAAGTTCCGATATAAGTAGAAAAGAAGAAAAAACACACACACAATCACACATCGAAAGACAAACACAAACAAAGAAACGACAATAGAAATGTAGACAAAAGGAAACTCACTCTCTCACACACACACTCAACCATATATGGAAGGAGTTATTATATTTCCACTTTGAAGTAGTTTTTTTTTTGGGTTTTTTATTCATCTCCTACTTCTTCTCGTTTTTTGTTACAACATCTCTCAAGGAGTCAACACTTTTGAGGATTAATGTGTTGTTTTAACTTAAAATAATGTCTTTTTTTTCTTTGTTCTTGGCCGTGTTTTCTTTTCTATTTCAGTTTCCGTCGTTTCCGTTTGCTTTTGTCAAAATTTATGAAAAACTTTAAATTTTATTGTCGTCTTTTTTAGTTTTATTTGCAAGGGCATTATTTGTGGTTGTTGTTGGAGGGCGGACAAATCATAAAACATTTATCTTGCGATTATGGCTTAGTAATGCCGAATTAACATTTTTATGTTCGGTTTAAAATTGTATTATGGCGAACAAGATAATTCTAAATGGTCGTTAAAATTGTGGGTGGTGACAGAGAGAGAGAGAGAGAGAGGGAAGAAGTTGAAAGGGGGAATGGGAAATGATGGAAGACAGATGAAGGGATGCAGCTTCAGAGAACAAGATTTTGGAAAGGGAAAGCAAGACAGCAAGATTAGATTTTTTAAAGAATATTGTTTCAAGGACCAACAAACCAAACTTGGATTTTTTTTTTAAGGAAGAATATTTCTTCAAGGACTTACACACTTGGCTTTTTTGAAAAAAAAATTTTCAAGGATCAAACAAACGTGGATTTTTTCAAGAATATTTTTTACGATCAAATAAACGTGAATTTTTAAATAATATTTTTTCAAGGACCAACAGACGTGGATTTTAAAAATTAAGGATTAAAAAAGGTGGATTTTTCAAAGAATATTTTTTCAAGGATTAAAGAAACGTGCATTTTTTAAAGAATATTTTTTTAAGATTAAAGAAACTTGGGGTTTTTCAAAAAATATTTTTTCAAGGATTAAGATACGTGGATTTTTTAAAGATGATTTTTTCAAGGATTAAAGAAACGTGGATTTTTTTTAAATTATTTTTTCAAGGACCACGCATGATGGTTCTTTGGTCCTTGAAAAAATATTCTTAAAAAAACCACGTTTAACGATCCCATGGTAATTGAAAACATATTTTTTAATAAAATCCACGTCTTTTCATCTTTAGGTCCTTGAAAAAAAATTGTTTAAAAAATTCACGTTTGTTTGGTCCTTGAAAAAATATTCTTTAAAATATCAACATTTGATGATCCTTTGGTTCTTGAAAAAAAATATTCTTTAAAATATCAACATTTGATGATCCTTTGGTCCATGAAAAAAAATGTTCTTTAAAATATCAAAATTTGATGATTCTTTGGTCCTTGAAAAAATATTCTTTTAAAAAACCACGTTTGATGACACTTTCGTCCTTGAAAAAATATTGTTTAAAAAATCCACGTTTGTTTGGTCCTTGAAAAAATATTCTTTAAAATATCAACATTTGATGATCCTTTGGTCCTTGAAAAAATGTTCTTTAAAATATCAAAATTTGATGACTCTTTGGTCCTTGAAAAAATATTCTTTTAAAAAACCAGGTTTGATGACACTTTCGTCCTTAAAAAAATATTGTTTAAAAAATCCACGTTTGTTTGGTCCTTGAAAAATATTCTTTAAAATATCAACATTTGATGATCCTTGAAAAAAAATGTTCTTTAAAATATCAAAATTTGATGATTCTTTGGTCCTTGAAAAAATATTCTTTTAAAAAACCACGTTTGATGACACTTTCGTCCTTGAAAAAATATTCTTTAAAAAATCCACGTTTAATGATCCTTTGGTCCTTGAAAATTTTCTTTTTAAAAAATGATGGTCCTTTGGTCCTTGATCAAACGTGAATTTTTGTAAAAAAATTTTTTTCAAGGATTTTTAAAGAATATTTTTTCAAGGACCAAAGGATTATCAAACGTGGATTTTTAAAGAATATTTTTCAAGGAGCAAAGAACTATCAAACTTGGAGTTTTTAAAGAATATTTTTCAAGGACAAAAGGTTTACCAAACGTGGATTTTTGAAAGAAAATTTTTTAAAGGACCTCTTAAACGTGAATTTTTCAAAGGAACCATTAAACGTGGATTTTTTAAAGAATTTTTTTTCAAAAGGACACCTTAAACGTGGATTTTCACAAATTTTTATTTAAAAGGACCCATTAAACGAGGATTTTTTAAAGATTTTTTTTTTCAAAAGAACACCTTAAACGTGAATTTTCAGAGGACCAATTAAACGTGGATTTTTCACAAAAATTTTTTCAAAGGACCCATTAAATTTTTTAAAGAATTTTTTTTTTAAGGTCAATGAGGCCTGTTTTTTTTTTTTTAATGTTTTAAGGTCAATGAGGCGTGGATTTTTTAAAGAATTTTTCTTAAGGTCAATGAGGCGTGGATTTTTTAAAGAATTTTTCTTAAGGTCAATGAGGCGTGGATTTTTTAAAGAATTTTTCTTAAGGTCAATGAGGCGTGGATTTTTTAAAGAATTTTTCTTAAGGTCAATGAGGCGTGGATTTTTAAAGAATTTTTCTTAAGGTCAATGAGGCGTTGGATTTTTTAAAGAATTTTCTTAAGGTCAATGAGGCGTGGATTTTTTAAAGAATTTTCTTAAGGTCAATGAGGCGTGGATTTTTTTAAAGAATTTTTCTTAAGGTCAATGAGGCGGGATTTTTTAAAGAATTTTTCTTAAGGTCAATGAGGCGTGGATTTTTTTAAAGAATTTTTCTTAAGGTCAATGAGGCGTGGATTTTTTAAAGAATTTTTCTTAAGGTCAATGAGGCGTGGATTTTTTTTTTTAAAGAATTTTTTCTTAAGGTCAATGAGGCGTGGATTTTTTAAAGAATTTTTCTTAAGGTCAATGAGGCGTGGATTTTTTAACGAATTTTTTCTTAAGGTCAATGAGGCGTGGATTTTTTAAAGAATTTTTCTTAAGGTCAATGAGGCGTGGATTTTTAAAGAATTTTTCTTAAGGTCAATGAGGCGTGGATTTTTTTAAAGAATTTTTCTTAAGGTCAATGAGGCGTGGATTTTTTACAGAATTTTTCTTAAGGTCAATGAGGCGTGGATTTTTAAGAATTTTTCTTAAGGTCAATGAGGACGTGGTTTTTAAAGATAGTTTTTAAGGATAAGAAACAAGGATTTGTTTAAAGAATATTTTTAAGGATAAAGAAACAAGGATTTGTTTAAGAATATTTTTAAGGATTAAAGAAACAAGGATTTTTTTAAAGAATTTATTTTTAAGGATTAAAGAAACGTGGATATTTTAAAGAATATTTTTAAGGATAAAGAAACAAGGATTTGTTTAAAGAATATTTTTAAGGATTAAAGAAACAAGGATTTTTTAAAGAATTTATTTTTAAGGATTAAAGAAACGTGGATATTTTAAAGAATATTTTTTCAAGGATCAAAAGCGTGGATTTTTTAAAGAATATTTTTTCAAAGATCAAAAAAACGTGGATTTTTTAAAGAATATTTTTTCAAGGATTAAAGAAATGTGGATTTTTTTAAAGGATATTTTTTCAAGGATAAATGGAACGTGTATTTTTTAAATAGTAAAGAAACGAAATTTTTTTAGGAATATATTTTCAAATATTAATGAAACGTGGATTTTTAAAAAAATATTTTTTCGGGGACCAATGAAACGTGGATTATTTAAAGGAATTTTTTTCATATACCATCAGTTGTTCCGAAGTTTATTTTAAAGTCGAGGACCCACAGAACCTAAACGTTGATTTTTTTTAAGATTATTTCTTATTGAATTCATCTCTGATTTTTGTCATCCTCTTTTATATCACTTCCCTGTTGGCTATCAGATTTATGCAGATCTATCTCTTTCGCATATACCACCTAAAGTACTTGTGAGCTCAGCAAAACTATGATAAAATTGCACAATAAAACATGATGACATGAGAATGTTCTAAGCATTATCTGTTCCAGGTTCAGATGATGGTGGCCTGCTGAGCGACTAATAGTTGGCATGGGGGGGCAAAAATAGCCTCTAAACTTGCTAGAGTTGCTTTCATTTTTTTTTTTTTTTCGCCTCCTTCTCTTTTGTCACTGTCATTGTCATGCTTATCCAGCAGTCACATGCTTGGCTCCTTACCATTGTCGTCGTCATTCCCATCATCACCGCCGCCATCATCATCATCATCATCCTCCTGTGGTTGTCATTGTCTCATTTCGTTTGTTGAATATTGTTGTTGTTGCTATTTTGCTTTTCGTGTTGAGTGTGTGTTTTTATTTTTTTAGTTTTTGTTTAATTAAATAAAAAAACTGATGTTGGTTCTTGTTGTTGCCGTTGTTGTTTTGTCCGCAGGGACAAAAGATTAAAGTCTTTAGAACTATTTAAGACATTGTTATGACTTAAGTGGCCATAACGGAGTACAAGAGCCCTCTCATCGTCACCAGCCAGCCAGCCAACAGCAAGTACCAGCCAGATCTCTTTGGCATTTTTCTCTTTTCAGTTTCATTCTCTTTTAGTGGTGCTTATTTAGGGGGCATTGTTGTTGTAGCTGTTGCCCACAACACAACAATTGTTTGTTGAGAGTTTAAGCCAAACAATAGCAATAGCCATTACAGCAGCAACAACAACTACAACAATAAAATATTTAATAACAACCATTGTCACAATATCAACAAACAATTGTCCTTTAAATCCTTGAGCTCCCACATATCCAAGTATGTGTGTGTGTGTGGATGGGTGTATGTGATGGGCGTCGATGTATGCATGTGTAATAAGTGAATAAGAGAGGAGTGCAAAATAATTAAAGTCACCGGTGTTAGGAAAAAAAGTGAAAACGATATGGAACAGGCTCAATGTTGGCCTCTGAATAAAAAGAGTAATGGATTTTTCTGTGAGATAAAGGATTAAAAATTAGGTTGCCATAACAGTGAAGAGCAAATACTCGCAAGAACAGATGGAAAACATGAACTTATATATTTTTTCATGAAACAAAGTTTCCAAATAAATTATGTTTAAGACCAACACCTCACCAAGTATGGGTTATAAAAATGTTTGTTTTAATATTTGTTTATACCAACCAACGTGGATTTTTAACAGAATATTTTTTCAAAGACCAGACAACTAATTGATATTTTTCCAGAACAAATAAAAAATTAAAAATAAAAATTAATTTTATAAAAAATATTTATTCCAAGACCCCAACAAAGTCCATTTTTCACACAAAATTATTTTCAAGGACAAATTAACGTAGAATTTTTCAAATATTTTTTAAGCACAATTTCCAAACTAGAATTTTTTTTAGCGATATTTCTTCAAAGATCATTATACATGGATTTTGAAATAAATTTCTTTTCAAGACCTTTCCACTTAGATTTTATAAGGAATATTCAATGAAAGTCCTGCCTATTCTTTGTCTATTTCCCACAACACACTTTTTCCAGAACAAATTAGTATAGAATTTTTAAAATTATATTTTTTCAAGGGTCTTTTTAAAACTTGAATTTATTAAGGAATATTTTTTAACTATCATCTAACGTAGATTTTATAAAAAAACATTTATCGAGGTTCTATTAATTCGAATGTTTTAAAAAATAAACAAAATATGAATAGATGAATATTTTTTAAGGAACAATACCATTAGCCATACGACTAGAGCGGATAAACAGGGTGAGATAAAAAACGACTGCAACAAAGTCAAACGCCATAATTTTTACATTTTTTTTAATGTTATTGAATGAAATCAAAAAATGTCGGATATAGCATTAAATTTTAGAATAAGTTTAGATTTGTTAGAATTGGTCACCTTTGGCACGAATTATGGCCTTCAAACGGCCAATGAAACCGTTACACGATGCCCGAATGTTGTTCTGAAGTATATTGGCCCATTCCCGGCGAAGCACTTGCATGAGGTGATCGACACTTTGGTATTTTTTAGTGCCAACCTTGCTTTCTAAAATACTCCAGACACAATAGTCCAACGGATTGGTATCCGTAGATCTTGGTGACCACTGTGCGCTGGAAATGAAGCGAGGAACCTCATTTTGTAGCCATTCTTGGGTGGCGCGTGCTGAGTGCGATGGCGCTGAGTCCTGTTGGAATGTCCAAGGACTGCGGCCAAAATGTTTGCGTGCCCAAGGCTTTAATACACCCTCCAGAAAAATTTCGTGATGTTTTCTGATGCCACGGTCAATTAATACGAGCGGAGAGCGACCATCAGCTGTTATAGCGGCCCACACCATCACCATGGGCGGCGTTTGAGTTCTGGTGGCCACCCGAATGTTCAGATTTTCAGCAGACCTCTTTGGCAAGTAAACACGATCATTTTGTTTGATTGCTTCTTACAAACTGCTGGACAACAAATGTTTTCGGCAGTTCATCACTTTCAGTAAAGCGAAGCAAGTCTTTAGCTCTTTTGAGTCTATTTTCTGTTCTTTCTGCAGTGTAGGTTCTTCCCCTTTTAGAATTTCAATGGCTTTACCCCGAGCTCATTTTTCAATATTTCCCGAATGGAATATTGGAATATCAGCTCCCGATCCATTTTTCGGGCACTGCGACGCGGGTTTAGGTCAAGTCACTTTTTTACTTTTCGAACCATTTCAGCTGATTTCGCTGTTTTCTTCCTTGACGTCGGGCTATGCTACCAGTTCCAGTATCACGGTAACGAGCGATGGTTCGAGACACAAAAGATTTATTCACATTTAAATGCGGGAGTGCTCTAACTATAGCCACTTGTGGTTTTCCAGCCAAATATAAAGAAATCACACTATCACGCTTGAATTCCACCACGAATACCTATTTTTCTGAAAAATTCACATCAAAATGCTTTTGTTCGCTTGTAAATAATATAATGAGCTGTCACTGGAATAATTTTAACAGCTGTCGGATGAGTGGCTTAGAAATGACAGCATTCTAAAGTTGGTTGCAGTTTTTTCATCACCCTGTAGCTCCCATACATATAAAATATGTTTCAGTTTTATTGTGCACCAAATTGCTGATATCTGCCCAAATGGACTGAATTTTGGCACTTCCGACGGAATTCAGCCCAGAAGCAAATACTTAAAAATTTGATTTGATTTTGAAAAACGGTTTAGATATAGGTATAGCTCCCGATTTGAGCTTTGAAGTCCCTCACATGAGTTATATGCACTCCACCGCAATGATAAATGCTACCAGACATCAGATGCAAAGAAACCTCCGCCAAATTTTTTTTGAGATCGGATCAGATTTTTTTTCTCTAAAGAAGTTTCAGGAGCAAGGCATCGGGAATTGTTTAAAGAATTTATTTTTAAGGACCCCCAATCCAAAGACTTTAAGATTTTTTATAAAGACATCTTCAGGGACTATCCATCGTGGAAAGAATACTTTTTCAATGAGCAGCTAATGTAGTTTTTTTTTTTTTTTGTAAAGAATATTTTTCACAGATCCAAAAATATCAGAATTTTCGAAGCAAATTTTTTTCTAAATTTATACAACCAACTATTTGTAGGGTTTTCGAAGATATTTTCGCAAGGACCAGCCAGGAATAAATTTAGTGTTTTTAAAGGATTTTTTTTAATTTGGATTTAGAAGACCAATGTTGCAATAATTTTAAAAATTTTAAAGAGAGATAGTTTCTCAGAGAAGAATTATCAGAATTTTCGAAAAATATTTTTTTCAAAATATAAACAACCGAATATTTTTAGATTTTTCCAAGAATGTTTTCGCAAGGACCAGCCAAGAACAAATTTAGATTTTTTAAGGATTTTCGTTTTTAACTTGGATTTTAGACGACCACCGTTTCCAATAATTTCGATCATTTTAAAGAGAAACAGTCAATATTTTTGGATTGAATTTTCGAAAAATATTTAGACAACCAAATAATTTTTAGATTTTTCGTAGAATATTTTCTCAAGGATCAGCCAAAGACCAGAACAAATTTTGATTTCTTTTAAAGATTTTTTTTTAAATTTGGATTTTATAGATCAACGTTCTAATAATATTGAAAGAGAGACAGTTAATATTTTTGGGTGCTTCAACAGTTTGGAAGTATATTTTTTCAAAATTTAAACAAATGAAACATTTTTAGATTTTGCAAAGAATATTTTCCCAAGGACCAACCATGAACAAATTTTGATTTTTTCAAGGGTTTTTAATGTCAATTTTAGAAGACCAATGTTCTAATAATTTGAATCTTTCAAAGAGATACAGTTAATATTTTTGGATTTTTCAGAAGTTTCGAAAAATATTTTTCAAAATTTAAACAAAAGAAAAATTTTTAGACTTTTTAAAGAATATTTCCTCAAGGACCAGCCATGATCAAATTTTGATTTTTGTTTGTATGTGAATTTTTATTTTACAAGACCAACATTCTAATAATTTTGAAACTTTTAAAGATAACGAGTCAATACTTTTGATTGTTTAGACAGGAATTTTCAGAGTTTTCAAAGAATATTTTTTCAAAATTTAAACAAACCAAATAACATTTAGATTTTTCGAAAAAAAAAATTTTCTTAGGGACCAACCATGAACAAGGTTTGATTTTTTTAAAGGTTTTTTAATGTGGATTTTAGAAGAGTCTTTAAACAAAGGCGCTCAATATTTTGGATTTTTCAGAGAGGTACTTTCGAAATTTTCGAAGAAATTTTTTCAAAATTTAAAAAACCGAATAATTTTTACATTTTTCAAAGAATATTTTTCACGGAGCAAGCAATGAACAATTTTTTTTTAAAGAGAAGCAGAAAGAGAAACAGTCTCTATTTTTTTTTTTTTTGATTTTTTCACAGAGGTATTTTTAGCATTTTCGAATAATATTTTTTGAATTTAATCAGCCGAATAATTTTTAGCTTTTTCCAAGAATATTTTCTCAAGGACCAGCCATGGAAAATTTTGATTTATTAAGTTTTTTTTTTTCAAATTTGGATTTTAAGAGATCAACATTCAAATAATTTTGAATTTTTTGAAGCAAAGCAGTCAATATTTTTGGATTTTTCAAAAACTAATTTTCAGAATTTTCGAAGAATTTTTTTTTTTTTTCAGAATTTAAACAACGGAATATTTTTTAGATTCTTCGAAGAATATTTTCTCAAGGACCAGCCATGAACAAAGTTTGATTTTTCGATGAATATTTTCTCAAGGACCAGACATGAACAAAGTTTGTTTTTTTAAGACTTTTTAATGTGGATTTTAGAAGACCAAATTTCTAATAGTTTTGAATCTTTTAAACAAAGACGGTCATTATTTCTGGATTTTTCAGATAGGTATTTTCGAAATTTTAGAAGATTTTTTTTTTCATATTGGAGTCAACTGAATAATTTTTAGATTTTTCGAAGAGTATTTTCTCAAGGAGCAATGAACAAATTTTGATTTTTTTAAAGAGAAACAGAAAGAGAAACAATTTCTATTTTTTTTTTTTGGTTTTTTCATAGATATTTTTTTAGCATTTTCGAAGAATATTTTTTTAAATTTAATCAACCGAAAAATTTTTAGGTTTTTTTTTTTTTTGGTTTTTCTGAGTTTTTTAGGTTTTTTTTTTTCAAAGTTTGGAAGACCACGTTCAAATAATTTTAAATCTTTTAAAGAGAAAAAGTTTTGGACTTTTTAAAGAGGTATTTTAAAATTTTCGAAGAATATTTTTCCAAAATTTAGACAACAGAATATTTTTTAGATTTTTTAAAGTATGTTTTCTCATGGATCAGCCATGATCAAATTTTGTTTTTTAATTTGGAGTTCAGGAGATCAGCGTTCAAATAATTTCGAAATTTTAAAGAGACACAGTCAATTGTTTTTGATTTTTTAAGACAGGAATTTTCAGAATTTTCGAAGAATATTTGTTTCAAAATTTAAACAACCGAATAATTTTTAGATTTTTCGAAGTACATTTTCTCAAGGACCAGCCATGAACAAGTCTGATTTTTCAAGTTTTTTTAATGTGGATTTTAATAATTTTGAATTTTTTAAATGGGGTGGTCAATATTTCTGGACTTTTCAGAGAGGTATTTTCAGAATTTTCGAAAAATATTTTTTTTCAAAATTTAAACATCCGAATAATATTTTCTCAAGGACCAGCCATGAACAAATTTTTATTTTTTAATGATTTTTTATAATTCGGATTTTAAAAGACCAACATTTTACTAATTTTGGTTCCTGTAGAAACATTCTTTCTTTTAGGAGTATATATTTGTACATATGTATTCCTGATTACAAAACTTCCTTAAATCCTTGCCAATTACCCCAGGAAATATTTAATTTTTCAAAAATCCAAAAAAAAAAAAAATATTTCAGAATTTTCAAACCTATTACCATGCTATGAACTAATTTGGATTTTTTAAGGATTTTTTTTTTAATTCAGATTTGGATGACCAACATTGTAATAATTTTGAATCTTTTAAAGAGAAACCGTCAATATTTTTGGATTTTTTAGAGAGGTATTTTCATATTTTTTTTTTTTTTCAAAATTAAAACAACAGAATAATATTTAGATTTTTTTGAGAATATTTTCTCAAGGACCAGTCGTGAACAAATTTAGATTTTTTAAGATTTTTTTTTAATTCGGATTTTAAAAGACAAACATTCAAATTTTGAGTCTTTTTAAGAGAACGAGTCGGAGAGAAAACGTAATCGAAGTTTGTTTTTTAAAGTTTTATTTTTTTCAATACAATTTCAAAAAGCCAACAGTCTAGCAAAATGAATATTCTTTGAAGAATATATAATTTCACGTATTCCTAGTTATAAAACTTCCTTAAATCCTTGCCAATTATCCCAGCAAATATTTAATTTTTCAATTCCCTCTAAATTTATTATTGTTCTTGTTCAATTTGCACAAGAATAACTCACAAAGAAACGAAATGATAATGAAGAAATTATTTCGGAGATGAAGCAACGTTAGCTAAAATGTTGAGACGAACGAAAAACAATAAATTAACAACACCTGCACCCATACACCAGCAGCGCCGTCACCTCTTCCATGGCAGTTTGGATGTATGCGTTTGGATGTGAGTGTGAGTGTGTGTGTGTCTGTTAATTTTCAATGTGAACAAATTTTATGCCATAATAATGTGATTGTTTTACTAACCCTGTAATGGGATGTATTTACACATTTACCTTTTAATACAATAACAAAGTATAAACATGTACATAGTCATTACAAAGACGCACATACACATGTATGTAGACTCACACACAAAGAAGGAAGCGAGCATATTTTCTTTAGAGCTACTAGCAACAAGACATTTTAACAATGAATGAAACAAATTTACACGCACACACACCAAGACACATACATGCTTACATGTATACAACGACCAAAATTCTCCCGAGAGTGCAAGAAAATCCAAGTGTATAACAAAAACCAATTGTCTAAGACACCTCACACTTACACATGCTCACTCAGACGTACAGGATATTTAGATTGAAGCCTCGATGTTGGCATAACGATCTTAGAGGACTTTTACACATACCACAAACATTGTTAGGGATTTTCAAGATTTTTCCTATGGGAGTGCAATTTTTCCTTTGGGAACATTAGAAAAATTTCACTCAGTGAAGATTTTCCATAGAAAAACTTCTGTCAAAGAAAATGTTCTAACCGAAAAACCTCAGTTTAGTTAAGATTTTCGATAGAAAAACTTAATTCGGAGAAGACTTTCCCATTCAATAAATATTCGTCGACACCGGCAACCCTTTATCGCCTTTAACACCATCTCATTCTCGCTCTCTCCCCCTCTCTCCAAACGCCAAAAGTAGTCGAAATCAAAGACAAAGAAGACTCGGAAGAAGAAGGCAATGAAACACAAGACATTTCATTTCTTTTGGCACAGGAATGGACATTCCACGTACACACATGCCCTGTGTGCGTATGGATGTGTGAGCGCGTGTGTTTGTGGCTGTGCGGTTAACTGGCTTTCATAGAAAATCACTCAACCGCACACACACACTCTCAAAGTCAAAGGCGCAAATAATTGTTATTGTAATCAATTCCGAGGATGTGTGCTGTGTGGAAATCAAAATCTTAAAGAAGCTCACGTTCAAATTTACCCACGTTTCACTAGGCAAGCAAGCTCACGTCTTAACACATTTGCACACTCACACACATACAGATAGAGGCCCAAAAAAAAGGGGTCGCACCTTAAGGTTTTGGTTTATGGTCTACAACTTTGCAAAATTGTTGCAGATCAAATAAAAGAGTAAAGTATTTTCTGTGAAGTGTTGGCTGAAATGGGATGAGGATGGGGGGAGAAAGGGGTTGGGGTGGTTGCGAAGAGTTGTTTATTTTCTTGCTAAGTGAGTGTGGTAGGCGCAAATCCTTCACCATGGATATGAATTGAAAGCCAAAAATAGATTTTCATCAGAGAACAGCAGAAAATTGTCCATGAGAAGAACAAAGTATCTTCAAGAGAAGATCAAAAATCTTCTAAGAGGGAAGCAAATTGTCTTTTAGAGAACAACAACTGATATTCTCATAGAAGAGCTTAAGGTATCTTCTCATAGAAGAGCTGAAGGTATCTTCTCATAAAAGATGTGGAGGTCTCTTCTCATAGAAGAACTGGAGGTCTCTTCTCATAGAAGAGAGCTAGAGGTCTCTTCTCATAGAAGATCTTTCTTAGAAGATCTTGAGGTCTTCTCTTAGAAGATCTTAAGGTCTTCTCTTAGAAGATCTTGAGGTCTTCTCATAGAAGACTCGGAGGTCTTCTCATAGATGACCTGAAGGTCTCTTCGTATAGAAGACCTGGAGGTCTCTTCTCATAGAAGACCTGGAAGTCTCTTCGTATAGAAGAGCTGGATGTATTCTTATAAAAAAGCTGGAGGTCTTCTCATAGAAGAACTGGAGGTCCTCGTATAGAAGAGCTGGAGGTCCTCGTATGAGCTGAAGGTCTTATTATAGAAGAGCTGAAGGTCTTCTTATAAAAGAGCTGAGGTCTCCTGGAGGTCATCTTATAGAAGACCTGGAGGTCTTCTTATACGAGACCTTGAAGTCTTCTTATAGAAGACCTGGAAGTTTTCTCTTAGAAGACCTGGAGGTCTTAGTATAGAAGACCTTGAGGTCTTAGTATAGAAGACCTGGAAGTCTTCTCTTAGAAGACCTGGAGGTCTTAGTATAGAAGGCCTGGATGTCTTTTATAAAAGAGCCGGAGGTCTCTTCTCAATTAAGACCCGGAGGTCTCTTCTCATAGAAGAGCCGGAGGTCTTCTCGTAGAAGACCTGGAGGTCCTTCCTTATAGAATAGCTGGAGGTCTTCTCTTAGAAGACTCGGAGGTCTTCTCTTGAAGACCTGGAGGTGTTCGTATAGAATATTGGAGGTGTATTCCAATATTCTACACTGGAGATCTTCGTATAAAATACCTGGAGACCTTTTCATAGAAGTCCTGAAGGTCTTCCCTAAGAAGACATGCAGGTCATAGAAGACCTGGAGGTATTCCCTAAGAAGACCTGGAGGTCTTCCCTTAGAAAACCTGGAGGTCTTCTCTTAGGAAACCTGGAGCTCTTCTTTAGAGAACCTGGAGGTCTTCTCATAGAAAATCTGGAGGTCTTTCCATAGAAGACCTGGAATGTCTTCTCTTTAAAAAAATATCCCACTGTGCGCCAACCCAATTCCACACGCCGCACACACACACATATAATCAAAGTCGCAAACATTTTCCATAAAATCATTCTGAATAGACTGGTTAAACGACGTGTGAGCTGTGTCGTTATTTCGTGTTTTAGACCACAGAAAAACTACCGCACAGCTTTGCTGGAAATAGTTCGAGTCAAACACATTTATTGATCAACCTCCCGTCGCATTACACAGGGCCTCGGCAAACAACATTCCACGAAACACGTACTTGATACAGCCAACAACAAAAAAAGCGGGGAAAAAAAACCAAAAAAAATGGGGAAAACAAGAGCCATCTCTCGCACTTCACTCGACCACGTTTCAGAACACCCACGCACGTAGCGACTTCATCGTCGTCGCAGTCATTCTCGTTGTACCAACTAGACACGTGAATAAACGCACTGCCTGGCCTAAGTAAACTTGGAAATGTTAGACTGGCAGCCAGCAGCCCAGGAAAACTACAAATCAAATAATAATAAAAAGGCCAGGAAATTTTATATTTTTCGCCAAGATTTGAACTCAAGCAGTGCGCGAGATGGAAAGAGAGAGAGAGAGAAAAAATACGCGGTCACGCACACATAGACGCACACACTCACACGCACTCCCACATAGTTACAGTCATGTAGGCAACAACTTTAATTTAATCTTGTCGAAAACACGAACATACCGCTGATGATTCACTTGAGCACATACGCACACTTTATCACCTAAAATGGAGTATTAAAGCGGCAAATGATTTGAAGATGCGGATTTAGGAAACTTTAATTGCAATTGTGGGTAAGTACTTTTGAGGTGATGCATGAAAGGCTAGAGTATTTTTAGTGAAAGGAAAGATGGTTTTAGTTGGAGATATTTAGTTGGATGAAATTAGGTCAGCTTAGTGTTGTGGGGGAAATGAGGATTTGAAGTTGTTCTCCTTCGATTTATCTAGTTGGATATAAGGCCTATGTGGCGTATGGTTAATGATATATGTACGATATTAAGTAAATGGTTACTCATACGCCATAAACACGATATTAATGCCCAGGTTTCTAATGCGATCGAAAATTTAATAATTGACAGCATTCACTCGAACTCGAGTGAAATTGGATTTCTCTGAGCTCACAGCTTATTCTACCAAAAAGGAAAATTTCGTATTAAACTAATATCTAAAGCTAAGACAAATTCTACTTAATTCGGCGTAAGTACGAGTGAGATAAAAAAACTGCAACAAAGTCAAACGCTATAATTTTCAATTGTATACCCTACAACACTATGTGTTGGGGGTATTATAGTTTGATTAGGCCAAAAATTATGTAACACCTCGAAATATTGGTTACCCACATCGAAAAAGTGCACTGGTGGCCAAACTAAAGCAACTGAAATTACAAGGAGAATGAATGCCCTGTAACTTTTTCAAAATTATGAAAATGAGAAAGTGTTTCTTGTTTTAAATTAGGTATTTTATTCACTTTTTAAAAACCTAAAACATAAACCAAAATTCATTTTATATAAAAAAAATGTTCGGTAAAGTCAATTAACCCGATTTTGGCTTGACAAAACAATTTCGCTTGTCATAAACCCTTTTTGAGAAGTTTTTTTTATTTCATAAATATTTTATGTGATTTTCATGATTATTTCTGTATACTAAGTTGGTTTTTTGAAACTGACGTAGTAACAGTCTATAACAGATGAAGGCCGTGAAAAAACTTCATCCCGTACTGATCAAACAAATTGTTAGAGAAATAAAAAACAACTATTTAAGAGTTCAAACTGGATTGGTGAGAGAGCAATCATTGGATATAAGCTCGAGATCAGTGCGTAGACGAGTAGTGGCAGCTGGTCCTGCCTGCCCGTAAGACATCAAAACACCATTTATATCCGAAAAAAATCAAAAGGCTTTCGGAAACGATAATATTAAGTGGAATCAAGCTCAATGGAAAAAACATTATTCTGGGATGAGTCTACGTTTAATATTAAAGGCTCAGACGTGAAAAATTTTACGGTGAGAAGACCAAAAAATGAAGGACTCAAGCCGCAGTGTTGCAAAGGTACAGTGAAGTATGACGGAGTGGCGCTGTTTTTCTTTCTATGGACTTGGGCCTATCCATAAAATAAAGGAAGTTGTGGATCGGTTTGTTTACAAAGATGTATTGGACATCACGTTGTTCCCTTACGCTGAGTAAAATATTCGGCTGATTTGGGTGTTTCAGCATGACATGCAATGATCCCAAACTTGTATCAAAACTTGTCAATATTGGCTGCGGGAGTCAAAAATTCATGTTTTGTTATGGCCGGCACAATCACCTGACCTAACTCCTTAGAAAACCTTGGAGTATCGTAGATAGGAAGATCAAGAGAGATTCGGAAATAATAAGCACAACATTCTCTAAGAATTCGGGGTGCCTGGGAAAGCACACCCAAGGATCAAATTGGTGCCTCGTAGGTGTGCCTCGTAGGTGTGCAGCTGCTATCAAAAATAATGGTTATACTATCGACTACTAGCCAAAATTTAATTATTTTAAAATAAAATCAAAAGTTGCTTTAGTTTTGACCAAGCAAAACTTGGGTCATTTTAGTTTTCCACATATTATTTTTCGTTCAAAATTATTTTGTATTTTTATTTTAGTTTCTTAAAAGTGAATTAAACCCCTCATTTAAAACTAGAATAATAATTAGGATTTGTTTTTTTTTTTTTTTTTTTTTTTTTTTTTTGTAAAAGTTACAGAACATTCATTGTCTTTGCGATTTAAGTTGCTTTAGTTTTGGCCACCAGTATATATATGGATCGTACTATCTCGCCGAGCTGAGTCGATCTAGCTATGTATGTGAGTCCGTCCGTCTGTTCATGTTAATTTGTAATCACTCTACAAGTCGCAATTATGGCTCGATCTTCACGAAATAGACCCCTATTATTTTGGAGATGATCGCATAATATTTAGGGGTTGAAATGGACCAAAAACTGAAAATTTCATGATTTTGCAGTTACTTTACAGGTCGCAATTATGGGCCAATCGACGCGGAAGTTAGCATGAGGCTAGAGCATAGGGCTGGGCAGAAGCCTTCCAATTTTGATGGTCATCGGGTAATATTAGTAGGAGAAATAGATCATAACATTTATGTTAAATAAAGGTTAAATTTTGCATTAAACCATGAATATTTTTACTCCTGGCGAAATCACAAATAGACGAACAGGTCAACTCTGACCGTTACGTACATGCCGATAGTACATATATCGGGTATATATAGCGAAATATATACAATGTGCATATACAAAGGAAGGGGATGTTAGCTTAAATGCATGTACCTCATGAATGGCTGCATCGATTTTGACAAATCTTACCAATTCAGAATGCCCTCTTGGCATAAAAGGATAAAATCTAAAAAAAATCGTATAAAAAGATTCTAATAATGATGATAATATAGATTTTGTAGTATTTTGTTAAATTATTTTTTTTTTTTATATTTTTATTTTTAATTTGATTTATAATATTGAAGAATACCTTTTGTAATATTTTTCACCTTACAAAACAGGTTGGAGTTATTATAGACAGATTGCAATTATTGTCCGATTCTCACAAAAATTTCACGAGAGTAGTATTAGGCTCAGTAGGGCTAAATGTCCGCAATATATTTCAGCCGTTATAAAGGTCGCAAATATAAACCAAAAGACAGGAACTGACGTTATAGTTTAGGAGAGTGGGTAGAATGAACCACTACTTTTGTGTGAAAAAATACCAACATTTTTATTCTACCGAAACGCTGAAAATATCTTACAGGCAATATCCAAAATACACAAAAGGCGAACTTCTGGCTTCTTAAAGCTGATTTCGTTGAAGAATATTGCTAATATCGACGACAAGCAAATCAAATATAAAGTCTTAATTTGGAGATATAGGGGAGGCTCTTGCATTTGGAGATTATCGCCAAATACTTAGGAGTTCAATTCAGCCAAAAACAGAAAATTTTCTGGATCACACAATTGAAACCAATCGACACGGAGTTTTGCACGAGAAGAGAGTAAGGACAGGGTAGACTTCTTCTTCGGATGACCATTGGATTATATTTTTGCTCTAACTAACAGCACGACGGAGTGCGTAAACATTGAGCAAATGTCCCTGGTCAAAGTGCCAAGGGTATATCTGGACAGTGTTCCGTGGCATAATTTCAAAAGCGAAATCTTCCAAATGAATTTGGATATAGGTGAGTTTCTAACATATTGTAGTGTTATAGAGTATCACATGATCGGCCCCGCACGATTACAGCCTTGGCTTGCTTGCTTTTTTAAATTTTATTGAATGAAAGTAAAAGATGTCGAAAATAACATCAAATTTTAGAATTAGTTTAGATTTGTTCGAATGGTCACCTTTGGCACGAATTATGGCCTTTAAACGGTCAATGAAACCGTCACACGCTACCCGAATGTTAATCTGCGGTATTTTGGCCCATTCTAGGCGAAGCGCTTCGACAATTTGGTATTTTTTAGTGCCAACCTTGATTTCCAAAATACTCCAGACACAATAGTCCAACGGATTGGTATCCGAAGATTATGGTTGCCACTGGCGCTGGAAATGAAACGAGTAACCTCATTCATTGTAATCATAGAAACAATCATGTATTTAAAGAAAGCGATCTGATGTCGTCGCCGCCTCATCATTTTTTTATTAGGTTAGAATCAGTCCGCTACCCTTCGTATCGCGCTCAAAAAAAAAAAAAAAATAAATAAATAAATAATAATAATGAAATAAAACCAGTAGCGAAAATCTTAAACTGCGGCAGGGTCGACTTTATGATGCGCTACACCACTTTGCATATTTAGTAGAGCTTCACATAACAAATAAAAGTTTAAATAGAGAATTTGTGAGGATTAAATCACAAATCATCAACTATGATTATAGTGATAATTAAAAGTCCAAAGGACAATATATGGGAGGAATATCCTCCTCTGAATTGATTTTTACTAAGATATATATGGGAGCTGTATCCAAATATTAACCGATCTCGATAGTATTTAGCAAGGGTATTTCTGAGTTATATTTGATATATTTCCCAAATTCGTTGCTACAGTGTGCGGAGGACAAAAATAACAAATCGGATTAACAATGTATATGGGAGCTATATCTATATCTTAACCGATCTTCAAATTTGACATACTAGCTTCTAGACTCAATTCGGTCGTAAGTGCCAAATTTCATCCAATTTGGGCAAATATTAGACGTTTGGTGTACAATAAAATGTAAATCGGACGAAGTAATATATGGGAGCTATATCCAAATCTAAACCGGCCTCGATAAAATTTAGCAAGGGTATTTCTGAGTTATATTTGATATATTTCCTTAAATATCGTTGCTACAAAGCGCATATTACGGCTGCGGAGGACAAAAATAAAAAATCGGATGAACAATATATATGGGAGCTATATCTATATCTGAACCGATTTCGATCAAATTTGGCATAATTATTTTCAGGTCCAATCTGGTAGTACGTGCAAAATTCCATACTATTTGGGCTGATATTACAAGTTTGGTGCACAATATAAGGCATATTTAACGAAGATATATGTGGGAGCTACACCTAAATGTTACCGATTATCTCCAATTTCAACAGGGTTCGTCCTTGGGTCAAAGAAATGATTTGGGAAACATTTCATCTAGATCGGGTTATAAATGCGAACTGTACTTTGTTCACAAAAATACATGGACAGACGGACGGACATGCATAAATCGACTCAGAATGTGATTCTATGCAGATCATCAAAAGAAACTATTGGTCTATCTCGTTTCCTTTTGCCTGTTACAAACAAATACAAAAAGACATGATACCCTGACCACCTTGTGGTGTAGGTATAATAAATGTCAGATGTCCAGATCAAGATAAAGATATCTTTCCGAAAAACGATTACATTTAAAAGAGCTATCGAAATATTCCAACAGATTTATTATAAAAACGCTTAATTCAAATTTTTTATATAAATCCAAAATAATCCAAAAATTTTAGATCAATTTCCATCTCCTCACTTCACAATCGCAAAGCGTACGATTTACAGCAAACATGTGGAGGTGGTAGATCGAACACAGGCTCCCCATTCTCATCCAAATACTCCTTGTAAACAATTGTGTTGATACAATCCCATCCTTGTTGCTCCTTGATTCGTGCCGAATAGAAACTGCTGCAATCGGCCCTGAGCAGCTGGTAACCCTTCGCTTTACCCAAATCTCGCAGAAAATCATAAAATCTCGAAGCAATATTTCTACCACGCATCGAGCGATCTACACAAGTTCCAACGATATCGAGAATTCTTTCAACACCATAATGTTGACCATCCTTGGCATCACGTTCAATGCAGGCGATAGTTTTAAAATTTTCCCCATTTGGTATTGCCTTCACAGCAGCAGCTTCAAACAATTGGTCGGCCTCATCCACACCCTGTGGCCCGGCTATACAGGCACCAATAATTTTATTGCTTGGTTTATGCACCGCCATGACACAGCTGCCATATTTGATGTTGTCCAAAAGAGTCCTCCTCCTCCAGTGAAGCCACTCCTTGCGGTTCTGTGTAGCCCGTTAAGGTTCATCGGTGAAAAAATATTTTCTCAAGATTTCACGGATTTGTGGACGATCTTCCTCTTGGATTATTTTAAGCTCTATATCATCTGGGCAGCTCATTTTTATGTGAGAATCTCAGACGCTGTGGAGCTGGTTAGGCGCGACCAATTAAGCGAGTGAAACGTAGGCAATTGTTGTTGTGACCAGCCACTAGCTGCTATAAAAAGTGTTGGAATTTCATTCGAATCATCAATTGTGGAGATAAGAACTGCGTTGTTGGTGTTGTTCTTGTTTCTGTTATTCTAGCAATTACCACGAGATGTCAATGACTTGACATATTTTGAACTTTGATAACAAATTAAATTTGGGGCTCTCACTTCTAGGCTAATGTCCAATTTATTAACCTACTCGCAAAAGTAATGGTTCAAAATAAACCGATAACCCTAAGAACAAGTAAAATCAGGCAAAGAAAATGTAGACTGATTTCTAAATATTTTTTTAAGGGGTATATTCATTTTGTCGTTCCGTTTGTAATTCCTCGAAATACTCATATCAGACCCAGAAAGTATATATTCTTGATCAGCGTAAAATACTATGACGATTTAGCCATGTCCGTCCGTCTAACCGTCTGTGGAAATCACTCTAGCTTCCGAACGAAATGAAGTAAGTTGATAAAAATTTACCCAAATGTAAATTTTGTCTGCAGACTTTTGGTATTAATGTAGGTCCACGTTTCGGTATAGCCCCCATATAACGATACCTCCGGATATTCGGTATTTTGATGATTTTAGCGATATTATTCAGCGGAATTATTTCAATTTGGCATTTGAAGTTCGAAATGGATGCTACAGCCTAAGACAGAACTATATGTGCAGGTTCACGTCTTCGTATGGCCCCCATATATCAGTACCTCCCTATATTCGGTATTTTGATGATTTTAGCGATATTATTCGCCGGAATTATTTCAAATTTGGTATTTGAAGTTCGTAAAAGATACTATAGCCTATTACAGAAAATTGTCTGTGCAGATCCACGTCTTCGTATAGCTCCCATATAACGGTAGCTCCCAATATTCGGTATTTTTATGATTTTAGCGTCATTATTCACCGGAATTGTTTCATATTTGGCATTTGAAGTTCGAAATGGATACTACAGCCTGAGACAGAAATTGTCTGTGCAGGTCCCCGTTTTCGTATAGCTCCATATAACGGTACCTCCGATATTGGATATTTTGATGATTTTAGAGACCTTATTTACCGGAACTATTTCATATTTAGTATTTGAAGTTCGAAATTGATACTTCAGTCTGTGACAGAAAAGTCTATCCAGGTCTTCGTAGAGGCCCCATATATCTGTACCTCCCTATATTCGGTATTTTGATGATTTTAGGTACAATACCCACCGAAATTGTTTGAGATGTCGTATTTGAAGTTCGTAATGGTGCTACTGCCTGTGACAGAAAATTGTCTATGCTGGCCCAGGTCTTGATTTGAATATGCTAATGCTTATGACAAGCAAAGCCTATGTAGGTCCACGTCGTATAGACCCCAATACAACGGCTGTATTCGGTATTTTTAAAATTTTAATAGATTTTTTTAAGGACTTTATTTCTTGAAGATATCCAAATTCATTCCAAATGGTATTGTTTTAATTTTTATACCCTACAACACTATGTGTTGGGGGTATTATAAGTTTGATTGGTCCAAAAATTATGTAACACCTCGAAATATTTGTTTCCCACATAGGAAAGTATATATGGATCTTCCTATCTCGCCGAGCTGAGTCGATCTAGCTATGTATGTCCGTCCGTCCGTCTGTCCATGTTAATTTGTAATCACTCTACAGTTCGCAATTATGGCCCGATCTTTACGAATTTGGAATGGAGGTAGGGGTAGGGTCAGAATAGAACCCTATTTCTTTTGAGATGATCGCATAATATTTAGGGGTTGAAATGGACCAAAAACTGAAAAAATTACTGATTTTGCAATTTCTCTACAGGTCGCAGTTATGGACCAATCTACGCGGAAATTAGCATGAGGCTATGGCTTAGGGCTGAGCAGTAGGGTTCCAATTTTGATGGTTATCGGGTAATATTTAGTGGGTGAAATAGGCCATAACATTTGTGTTAAATAAAAGTCTATTTTTCCATTAAACGGCGAATATTTTTAGTCCCGGCGAAATCACAAAAAGACGAAGAGGTCTATTCTGACCGTAATGTAGATTCCGATAGTAAATATATCGGATATATATAGCGAAATATATACAATGTGTATATACGAAGGAAGGGGATGTTAGTTAGAATGCTTATATCTCAAGAATGGCTGGACTGATTCTGACAAAAGGTTTAAAATCTTAAAAGAATCGCAGAAATATATGCCAATAAAGATGTTAATATAGATATGGTAATATTTTGTGACATTCACGAAATTTTCACAAGGGTGGGGTTGGCTCGGAAGTGCTAAGTCTATTGTTTTCAAAGATGTCCGCAATATATTAGGGGTTGAAATGGACCAACAACTAAAATTTTTTCTTATTTTGCAGCCGTAATAAAGGTCACAAATAGAAACCAAAGGACACGAAATCTCGCGTACAGTTAGAGTTAAGACAGGGGTACAATGGACCACTACTTTTGTGTGAAAAAAATACCAGCATTACTTACAGGCAATATCCGAATACACAAACGGCGAATTTCTAGCTTTTTTAATGCTGATTTCGTTGACGAATATAGCCAAATATCGTAGACAAGCAAATCAAATAGATGAGTCTAAATTTGGAGATACAGAGAGGCTTCTTGCTTTTGAAGATGATTGCAAAATATTTAGGGGTTCAAATGAACCAAAAACAGAAATGTTTTTTCCGATCACACAATTGAAGCCAATTGACACGCCTGTAAAGAGAATTAAGGACGGGGAAGAATTCTAGCATTTTGAATGACCATTGGATTATTTTATCTGTAAAATGGACTGCAACAACTAACAGCCCGACGGAGTGTATAAATGTTGGGCAAATGTCCCTAGTCAAAATCCTATTTCAAAAGCGAAATCTTCCATATGGATTTGGACAAAGGGAGGTTCTAACATATTGTAGTGTTGTAGGGTATACATAGTTGACTATAGCCTGTTCTTACTTGTTTTTTTTTTTGATTTCTAGAATATTTCAGGAAAATTACAACTTAAATTCTCATAGACATCCCTCCTCTCAAATGCTCACAAAATTCCCAGGTAATCCCCAACTTATCCCATCTCTCTCTCATCTAACACTCACTCCAGAGATTGTTTTGCCAAAAACAAATCTTAACTCTAATCCCCCACTTGTTAAGTTAAAGACACGACAACTACACTTAATTGCTGGTGTAAACTAGCAGTGATTAATGTCGTCTTTAGTAGTGTACATATGTCTTAGTGGATTATATTTATAATTGTGTCGTCTTAACACAACTTTCGACTCAACGAGTGACGAAGAGAGAGAGAGAGAGAGAGAAGGAGAGATCCAATGAGACGAGGAAAAGAAATGAACTAAGTTTTCAACTAAACTTCAGCAGCAACAAAAGCAACAACAACAACAACTTGATGGCATAGAGAGACTCCATAATTCTTTCTCTATTGAATTTCGATGTTCGAAAACTTAAAACGTGTTCTGCTTCTTCTTCTTCGGCTTCCTCTTAACCGTGCAACGTGACAATGTGCCACACATTGGACAGCCGAAAGAAACAACATTGCCAAAAGGGTTATGTCTTACCTCCACCTATTTCTTGTTGGTTTTCTACTTCTATCTCCACTTTCATTTGATTTCCCATTTGGTTGTTTATGTGTCCCATGTATGAGTGTGTGAGTGTGTGTCGAACATGTGTTTGTGTTTCTCGTTAGTAAGCGCATATTTCTTTTCTCTTTTTTTTGTCGGGCAAAAGTGTATTACAAATATTGCCTTTAATGCCTTCGAGAATCGACTTGAAATAACAACAAAACATTGTCCCTCTCCCCCTCTCAATCAAACCCCTTCCACCTTGGCCACAACAATAGAAGTGCCGGGACTTTTGTATGTTCCACACCTTCAAATTTTCGGTGTTTGCTTAACATTTGTATAATAATACGTTGTAAAAGTAGGAGAAGACAAACAACGACAACAATAACAATCGAGGCAGTAATAGCAGCAGCAACACCTAAGCATCCGTTGCCAATAGCAATAACAACAAGAGCAGCAGCAGGAGTAGGAGCATAAGAACACAGCAGCAGCACAACACCAAACAAACAAATAAACAAACTTAGAAAGTTTGAGAAAATTTCTTAGCCAACACAAACGAGCTAAGAAAACGAGCGTTGCAAATCGGAGATGGTATGTCGTAAAGGGATATACATTTTTGACAATGGGGGGGGGACGGTTTCTTTTAGGATCGTGGATAGATTTTTTACTGAGAATCAAAATCCAGACACAACGGATAAAGCTAAAATCATGAAATTTTGCCCGAGCATCGATCTCAGTGCAATGTGTGTGATAAGTTCGGATTTTTGGATATCCGTAGCAAAAGGGCATGAAAAGTACCAAAAAGGTACTAAAAATTAAATTCTTTGTATTCGATAAACGGAATAAGCTAGAATTCTGAAATTTGGAATGAAAGTCACTGATACAGTGCAGGACAAACAATCCGTGTCAACTTTTGATTTTTGGAACATCGAACTTTAAGGTAAGGAAAGTTCTAAAATGTTACCGAATTTTCAAAATGGTACATTGGGTATTTTGTGAACGGAGAGAACTAAAATCTTGAAATTTGGTATAAGAATCATGGTTGGAAAGCATTTGATATATGAAGGTGGTCTTGGAATTGTGTACTAAATGCGCTAAATGGTGCTAAATTGGAACAGTTTGGTTTGCTTGCGTTCGGATGAAGCTGGGATTTTAAAATTTGTATTGGGGTCCCAGTTGGTCTGATTTTTTTATTTTCAAAGCCCTTGAAAAATATTCTATAAAAAATCCACGTTTACTTTCGTCCTTGAAAAATATTCTATAAAAAATCCACTTTAAATCCTTGAAAAATATTTTATAAAAAATCCACGGGAAAAAAGTACACGAAAATACTAAATAGTACTTTAATTGGTACAATTTGATACTAGGTGAACAGATAGTTCTTTAAATTTGTATTGGGGTCATATTCATGTTTCGCTTGACATTTGGAGCTGGTTTCGGAAATGTGTACTATAATTGTACCAAGAGTACTAAATTGTACTAAATTTACATATGGTATTAGGTGAGGGGATAGGCCTGGAATCCTTCAATTTGACATTGAGGTCTCTATTGGTACCTATAATGAGATATGGATATGATTTTGAAAATGTGTACTACAAGTGCACGAAAAGTACTAATAGTACTTTAATTGGTACCGGTGAACAGACAGTGCTTGAAAACTGAAATTTGGTAATAGACTCGCTGTTCATGTATAGCCTGGACATATGGAGGTGGTTGAGCCATAATTGTACGAAAAGTACTAAATGAATCCTTAAATTTGATACTGAGACAGATAGCACCTGAAATCTAAAAAAATAAATAAAAATAAATTTCAGAAATTTGTTATTTAAATTACTGACGGTGTCGCGATGGTGTCTAAAATGTCCTATTTTGAACAAATTTACTAAATGTTACTAAATTTGGTATTGAGTGAAGGGTTACGACTGGAATCCTCAAATTTGATATTGACGTCAATGTTTGCAAATAGAATAGAGATATAAAGGTGGTTTTGCGATTTGTACTATATTTGTACGAAAAGTACTAAATTTGGTATTGGGTGTAGCGTGCACTACAAGTGCACGAAAAGTACTAATCGTACTAATTTTAGTACAATTTGGTATTGAATGCAAAGATAGTGTCTTAAATCTGAACATTGTTTTTAGGGTCGCTGTTCATGTATAACCTTGACGTATGGAGGTGGCTTCGGAAATGTTACTATGTTTGTACAAAAGTATATAATGGTACTAAATTTATTATTGGATGAAGGGATAAGCCTGGAATCCTCAAATTTGATACTGAGAGTCAGTTGGTAATTGGAATTGAGATACGGAGTAGGGTTTACAATGTATGCTATAATAGTTCGAAAAGTACTAAATGGTTATTGGGGGAGACAAAAAATACTAAATCGTCCTATACATTTGGTACAATTTGGTATTGGGTGAATATATAGCGGCTAAAATCTGAAATTTATTATAAGTGTCGCTGTTCATGTGTAGCCTGGACATATGGAGATGGTGCCACATATACGTTCTATAGTTCTTCGAAAAGTACTAAATTGAAGTCGGGTGAAGGGATACAGCTTAAACCATGACATTTTATATTGCGTTGTTTGTTGGTGTCTAGGATTGAGATATATTAAACCGTTTTGGAAACGTGTGTTTGGTATTCGGTTAAAGAATAGAGTTGGAATCCTGAAAATTGATATTGAGGTCTCTGTTGGTATCTGGAATTGAGATATAAAGGTGGTTTGAAAATGTGTACTATAATGTTTGAAAATTACTAAATTGCACTAAATCTGGATCACTGTTGGTATCGAGATGAACAATTGTGCATATTAAGTACTATAAGGGCTAGAGCACGGAATGAATCTAACATTGGATCTATATTTGCGAAATTTTAAAAATATTCTTCAAGAATAAGGACATCCATGGCTTATTAAAATAATGTTGCATTTTTTTTCAAGGACCTTCAATCAGGGAAAAATTAAAAAAAATATATTTTTCTTATTTATTTTTTAAAGTCCAACAAATATTGGTATATTTTTATTTTTAATAATTTATTTCTACAACCAACCAACAAAATTGTGAGAATTAAAATCCTTTAAAAAATAATAAAAAAATATGTGATTAAAAATGTTTTAAAAAAATTCACAATTTTGTATTTCTTTGAAAATCATTTTTAAAAATCTGCAATAATGGTAGATTTTTAATACATACATTTTACAAAAATTTTTGTCGATTTGGATTTATAAAAAATATATAAAAAATTGTAAATATTTTAAAAATATTTTAAGTACATATTTTCTTATTTTTTTTAAAGACTAATACTATCCTCTTTTAAAGACTAATACTATCCTATATTTTTCAGCACCAAATTTCTGGGATTTTAAAAAAAAACATTTCAACAATAATTGCAGATTTTTAGTTTTCCAAAAAAAATATTCATGGATTTTTAAAATTACCATTTCCATATCTTTCTACAGGCGGAAATATTTCATTGCAATTTATGGGGAATCTCTGACTATAATTTAGAGACCAGTCGTCCTTACCTCTCACTCTACCTCTGGGTTCCAATTGATTAGCTCGCATCCACGCGAAAGTTCCACGTATTATTTTGCATTCTTCACGTATTATTTTGATGATGAGAAGTTTCAGGAACATAGCACAATTTACTGGATAGTCCTTCATTTAAAATATTAGGAATACTATTCTCCACACATTATTTAGAAAGCTATGTTTATTTCAGGGCAACCCAGGTTTATCATTTCTAATAATTTTGGTTTTTAAGCTCGTCCTCTTCAAACATCCGCAGATTCAGGATTTTTTTTCGTCTTCCTTACAAAAGTTTTTCATTTCTCGAACATTTTTACCCGAACTTGACCTCATTGATTTCTTGCCTCGTTGCTTCTATTCTCCACAGATTTCTGGGTTCAGCGGCTGATACTCATCAGCAGAAGAACTACATTTGCCTTGAGGGACACAAAGATATTCAGTTTATATCACATTTTTTCAGGAACAAAAATATTTTTATAAATTCACATTCAGGAAATGACAACTAGACCGACTAAAAATTGGTTTCTTTTTTTTCAAATTACAAAAACACATTTTCCAAAGAAGCATTTGTTTGTTGAAAATTTTAAACAAGGGATTTTGATGCGAAGTTATTCCCCAACGTTTGGTATTTGAAAAATATTAAAATAGTCCACGTTTCTTATTCCCTCTCATAATATACAGGGCGAGATAAATAATGCAACAAAGGCAAACGCCACAGTTTTTACAATTTTTAAATTTATTGAATGAAAGCAAAAAATGTCGGAAATAGCATCAAATTTTAGAATAAGTTTAGATTTGTTCGAATTGGTCAAATTTGGCACGAATTATGGCCTTCAAACGCCAATGACCATCACACGCTGACCGAATGTTAATCTGCGGTATTTGGCCAATTTCGGCGAACTTCTTGCTTGAGGTGATCGACACTTTGGTATTTTTTAGTGCCAACCTTACTTTCCAAAATACTCCAGACACAATAATCCAACGGATTGGTATCCGAAGATTTTGGTGGCCTTTGTGCGCTGGAAATGAAGCGAGGAACCTTATTCTTTAACCATTCTTGGTGGCGTTTACTGAGTGCAATGGTGCTGAGTCT